>NC_141093.1:2237500-2417500 GCF_041138505.1 Cibotium barometz | reverse complement strand
TTGAGACTGAAGCTCTTCTGCATTCTTTACCCCCCGTGCTAGTTGGCAGTGGCCGGTCCCTCCAACATCCGCTAGCCAGCGATGAGTGACCATTCCAGGGTCTAGCTACTCCATCTGCATGTATGGAGATTTAGGCCACCTCTTCCTTCGCCTTACTGTAAGAATCAAAGGAACCTCTCTCTCTCTCTCTGGTGTTAGCATTGAAGGTGGCTCAGGTGTCAACATCATGCCTGAGTACACTCTGCAAGCTCTAGGCCTCCACATGACCAGACCAGCCAACTTCTCCATCACCCTAGCCAACCAACGAGCTGTGACTCCCCTCGGGATTGTGGAAGGAGTCTTGGTCAAAATGCAAGATCTCCAATTCAAAATGGATTTTGTGGTCATTCGCCTTCCAGAGATTAAGGGCAGCTATTCCTTTCTCATCGGCCAGCCATGGCTAAGGCATGCACGTGTTGTTCATAATTGGGGTTCTGATACACTTTGGCTTTCTCTTCCTGGACGGGCCAAGCGGGAATTCATTCTCGAAGCTGGGCCTGACCAAAATGCGGGCTCCTCATTCGCCATCTCATCTCACTCTCATGCCCTCACTACAGAGTTCTCCCACACTGAAGATGCCGACATCCTGGATTGGCTAGACGCCGCGGCTACCCTCCCTTGCTAGTTCTCTCAGAGGTCGCTCAAAGCGAAAGCATAGAGTCAACCCTTTCAGATGACACTATCCAGGTCATCAGTCTCGGAGAACCTATCAAAGATCGTCACCACGGGAATAAGGCACCAATCCCTTCTCCAACTTCATCTCAGCATCAGGAGTCTTCAGTCGCCGTTCAACGGCCACCTCCTTCGCCAAAGGCTAAGCACACCTCTGGCAACCCACCATTGCCTCTGGATGATTTTCCCTCTAGATGGTGGGATGAGAAATATGGGGACTTTACGGCTTTAGGTAGATTTCGGGGTGCCTCAATAACTCTAGATGGTGGGATGAGAAATATGGGGACATTTCGGGGTGCCTCGATAACTCTAGATGGTGAGATGAGAAATATGGGGACTTTACGGCTTTAGGTAGATTTCGGGGTGCCTCAATAAGTCCCGTTGACCCTGGTAGCCGGTCATCCGGTTTTGGGACTTAGAAATTTTTCTAAGTCCCAGTGCCATGTCTAAACATTGGTCCTTGTTAAATGTTACGAATATATGTACAGACACATGTCTAGAGTCATCTGTATAGACATGTGGGAGGTGGGATTCGAACCCAGTACCTCCCTCATCCCAAGCACATGTCTTACCAACTCCATTATGGCACGATCGTGACCAACCTATGTTTGCGCATGTATATAGCCCGGTGTTTATACATAGGCACCTACACCCACGGGCGGGGGCGGCTATCGGCTGAGGGCCCGGACAAATGGGGTGCCACGTATTGAGGCACCCCGAGATCTACCTAAAATCGGACTTTACCACTACGCAAAAGCCCACTCACGATCCCTTTGCCCTCCAACACTGTCATGATTTTAAATTAGTAAAAATGATGGTTAATTCTTTTTAGATTAATTATGAGAGTAGGAAAATTTACTTTAACTCATTTTAAATGGGAAGAGGATTATACTAACAATTTTGGAAATGAGGAATATTTAATTTAGTTTAATCAAGCGGAATAATCATAATTATGCTTATAATTATGCTAAGTATACATACTTTAATTTTAAGCTTAAAAGAAGATTTTCTATCATATTTTCATTACAAGTTTTCATTCAATTAGAAAATTAAAAATTATTAGTAATAGCAGCGAAGCTATGGTAAATTTTTCAAAAAAAAATACTTATCTTATTTTTATGCATAACAATAAAAGAGGAATTCCTACCATATTCTAGGTTTATATATTTTATGCAAAAAGAATGATTCTTATCATATTCATGAAAAAATACTTTTTAGTATTTATGCATAATTATTTAATTAAGAGAAAAGAGAAATCTTTGATAAATACTTTTTAGTATTTATGCATAATTATTTAATTAAGAGAAAAGAGGAATCTTTGATAAATTTATTTTTATGCATAAGAATTTAGATGTAAAAAGAGGAATTCCCATGACATTCGAGATTCAAACATTTAAATGTTAAAAGAGGAATTTTTGGCATATTCCAAAATATGGATATTTTTACTTATTCAAACAGCTGGGTGGCGGGGAGCCTGCCGAGGTCTTAACCAGCCTCGGTAGTATGGTTAAAATGGTGCGCTTTCGGTACGATGGGCGAGGACCGATGAAGCGGTCCCTAAGTGAAGTGCTAGGATACCTAAGTAGGATCCTAGAGGGTTCTGACTAGGTGATGCACGGGCTCGTGTGGTGGGCGGTTGCTACTAGGACACCCGCGCATACATAGGAAGATACAGATGAACTGGAAAGGAATTATTTCTGTGGTCTTCAACGGAGAGTCCGGATGATAAATTTTGTAAAACAATGGATTGGATTGTTGCCATATATATAGGCAGTGATGTGTGTGAACACACTTAGGACCACCGGGGCACTTTTTCCCTCTTCAGGAGGTTTTTTCCCCCGGCTTGTATATACGTCCATCATTCTAGGGCTAACTTATCTTTTGTACATTAACACAATCTAATACACTTTGTGTTGTGTGCATTCTTGCTTCTTCTTCTCCAAGCTTTGTGTGCTTTCCTGCAACCCTAATTCCAACAATTGGTATCAGAGCAGGCATCGGCTCCCAGGGCTATGCCGCTAGCACCCTCCGACTCACGTTCTCCGATTGAGGCATATGTATTCTATTGTGGACTGTGCTACATAGCACGAGTTGTTTTCTGTTCAATCTTTGCTTCATTATAGGTAGCTTTTGCATCAGTTTTAGTCAGTGGGCCATGGCTGATAACAACAATGATGTATTTCGCATGTTGTCTGCTGATGAGACAAATTGGATGGAGACAGCAACTACCCACTTTGGGCATACATGATGCAGCATGTTTTAGTTGCAAAAGGAGTGTGGAACATTGTGCAGGGTATGGATGTATGTCCAGTTTCTGTGAATGTAGAATCTGTTGAGGATGTTATAGGTTCTAGCAGCTCTATTGTTGCTGCTGTTTTACCCACTGCTGAACAAGCTCATTGGGATGGTAAAGATGCGCAGGCTCATGCCTTGATTGCACTTTCTGTCAAACGTAACATCACCCCACATATTCATTCAGCTAAAAGAGCAAAACAGGCTTGGGATATTCTAGCTGGTTTGTATGCAGGTGTAACGAGGCAAAAATCTCTTACCTACGTAAAGAGCTAGAATCGAAGATTATGTAGGAAGATGATGACATGAATGTTTTTCTTGCTGAGATTAAAGATCTCAAGGAACAGTTGATTTCTGCAGGTGAGATTATTCCTGATCATTCTCTTGTGCAGACTGTTCTTGATGCTTTACCTGAGTTATATCAGACTTTTGCTTCCACGTGGAGACTTGTTATTGAGGACAGACCCGATGTTATCAAGTATGATACTTTAGTCAACAAGCTCTTGCAAGAAGCGCAGTCCAGGCAAAACAGGGCTAGGCAGCGTGTAGTTGATCAAGCATTTATTGCTGCCCAGCAGAGAAGAAGTGGTAAGGTAGCCCCTTCCACTGTTTCTTCTCCTATTAATAGGTCTGAAACTTCTTCTCCTTCCACAGGTAGCAACAATAAGTCTGAGAAGGCTCTTGATAAAGGCAAGAAAAAGATCAGGTGTGTTGAAATATACAAGTGAATAGGGTGTGTGTGGGAACAAACTCTTGGATAGAGGCTGTAAAAGAGGAGATGTTATTGTGAAAGAACCTGTGAAAAGGTGAGAAGAATCTACTGGGAGAGAATAAAGGGTAGCATGAGAGAATTTAGGAGTGTGGAGTTATTTTGGGAGATAATCAGGGAAAAGAGAAGAGGTGGAGAGAATCAAGCAAAAGGTGGAGATATTCTGGGAGTAAATCATGGAGAAATCAATGGGATTTGATGCTTGATGTAAACTCTATAAATTGAGGCATTGCCCTAATGAGAATTTGCTGATTTTTGAGTATCCATGCCTACATTAATCTATTTGCTAATTATTCACTAATTACGTCTTAATCATTTCTTAATCACTTTGTTAATGATGTTGATTCTAGTGTTTGATCCACCATAGCTCATCATTATGCTCAAATTTCAACATGTATCAAAGCCATGTCTAGAATCAATTAGGTTTATGAGCTTATTAGTTAATTAATTAGGATTAGTAGATAATTAGCAAAAAATCAATTTTTAGTGAGTTTTTCACCTTCCTTCATCCCTTGCCAATGAGGGATAAGAAAGCCTTTGATATCCTTGCAATTCCCCCAGCATTGAAAAGGAAATCAAAGGCAGATGATATTAAAGTTGAAGAAGTTACTTCCCCTCCCCCAAGAAGAAGAAGAAAAGAAAGTTGGTTAAGAAATCTAAGCCACATGATAAGAGTTCTGAGGAGGAGGAGGAGGAGGAGGTGAAGGAAAAGGAGGAGGAGGTGATTGAAAAGGTCTCACATGTGTATGATAGCTTAGAGACTCTTGTGAAATTGGAGAAGGCCAATACTTAGAGGCTTGCCCAAGTACCAGGGTAGCTAATCTACAATTGGAGGAATACTATCTCTATATTGCACCTAGGGACTTGTACATGCTTGTAGAGAAGGATAGGGAGATCAATGATAGTGTTGTTCTCATGTGTATAAGGTATGACTACATTTTTCACATATGTATATTTTCTCATATTTTGTTCAGTTCTTCATAAACTCTTGTAGGGAACTTATGAAGGAATTGCTTCCAAATCAAGTCAATGAAATATTCATTTGTGATCCCTTAGTGTCGCTTTCTTGCATTGATTGATATGAAGAAGAAGACTTCTAAGCTGGCATCCTATTTCAAGCCAATGAGAAATAAGAACATTTGTTTTGTTGTTTTGCCATATGTAGAGAGGTTCGTCTCTAAACTGATGATTCCTATGTGTTTAAATATTTGACATAATATATTTGCTTTCTTAAATATATCTTTTTCTTTTTTCCAGTGGGCACTCGAGTGCTTGTGTCATTAATCTTATGATAAGAGGGACTGTTATTTTCATGATGAACAGCCTAACTGGCATGCATGGGCAGATTAAATTATAAGTAGTTCTCCTTAATAACTTGAATATTGAGCCTCATACTTTATTTTTCCTTATATTCAAATTTGGTTTTTAATAGGACATGTAAGAGAGCTATTGCGGCTATTGAAGATGAATATCCAAATTATAAAAAGGAGGCAAAGTATAAGTTTCTGAATCAACCTGTGGCTTTACATAAAGCTTCTACCTCATGTGGATGGCATGTTATTGCCAATGTGTCGAAATATCTTTTATCTACATATACGGAGATTGATAGCAGTGTAGGTTAAATAAAAAACCCACTATTTTTGTAATAAATCTTTACTTAATTTTTTAACTTATTTTCTATAGTTCTTGGTTCTTAAATCTGAGAAGTTTTCTTAATTTGACAGACTCTTGGATCTCACGAGTTTTGGATGTGGAATGTTCGTGCAAGCTATCAATATTATTTTGAATAATTCAATTACTCCAGATGATTCAGATTCTCCACCACCCCAAGGCAAGCCTCTCCATCTAAGAAGAAGAAGAAAATGCCTATACATTCACCACTAAAGCATTTTAAGTTTAAGCAAGGAACTCTACAAAAAGAAACCAAGGTGCTCCTCAGCAAGGCACACATAAAGAAACCAAGGGTACTAAATCAGGAAGTACCTCAAAGAAAAGTGGTCCTCAAGTGGGTGCCAAGAAGGGTGTTGGCAAGAAAGCTAAGAAGGAACTCAAGTTCAAGTTTACAAAGGAGGCCACAAAACCAGAGAAGACAAAGGGGGACATGGAGACAAAATAGAATGCTTCATTCTCCTCCCTATTTATCATTGTAAATATTTGTAAATTTTCTTCTAATTTTATAATCTTGTTTGTAAAGATTGAGAAACTCTCTTCTCATGTTGTGATGTTTTTTACTCAAAACACATTTGTACTTGAGTTTGTAATGGTTTTGAGATATTGTGCAATAATTGTCATCTTGTGACTCGAGTACATCTCTAAAAGGAAAATATTAGAACTCTTAAAGGGCTTCATAAAAAGAGCTCTAAATATTGTAATTCTAAAAAAGAACAACATAAAAATTTACAGACACAGCAATTACAAGACAACTTTTCATTGTTGATAAATCATATACGTAAATTTACAAAATCCCAAGGGTCTAAATAGACTTCATAAAAAAACTCCAAAGCTTTCTTATTAAGTCATGCTTATACAATCATATTCCCAATCAGCATCTATTAACGTCTTCGACTCCATTTGCATTCGAATCTTTCTATTCTTCATCTTGAACTGTGCCCCACTTATATCCTCACTTCCCATGATATTGAGGTTCTCCCTAATATTTAGTAGGCTCCAATGCCTGCTTGCACTTACAATTTCCACCGCACCATTGGGCAACCTAAGGCATATGTCAAGAGGAAAAACAACTTGTTCATCCGCTTGCAATGGGACCCAATTACTATTTTTCTTCATCCATCGTTCATAATAAAAGCGAATGTATAAGGTAGCACGAGCTTTAAGATACCGAAATGTAACAATGGACTCTACTATTTTGCATTTGAATGTATCATCCTTATGCTACCCCTCTACAATGTTCCACTACTCTCTAAGCAAGGCAACCATGTCATCACCTAGTAGTTTCTTGCACACAAACATGGTAAGTGTTTGTGAGAAAGTAAATTGAGATTAAACATCTTAGCAACAAGATGAAATGGACATACCCAACTGAGACCCACAGATCGAGATGGCTTTGCAAACTTCAAAGATCCTTGTATGTCACAAAGAATCTTTGATTTCATGACCATAACTGTCCAAGCATCAGGAACTGGCCATTCAACAGAAGAGAGGAGAGGAGATGTGATGATCTCTAGCTTACCAAACCCATCGTCATGCATTGGCACCACATAGGAGTGCCGATAAAAGAAGATCTTTTCCTTAAGAAGGTCTGCACTAGTTTTACAAGAAAACAATGCCTCACCAATGTCTACATGGAGTGCTTGAAATGTTTCGGTAAGGCTTCGTAACTTGGTTGCTCCTCTTGCAAGTTGGAAGGAAAAACATCTACAACCCAAAAATAAGATCATTAAACATGAAAGATGTAGCTATCGTAATATCACAAGCCTTCTTCCTTCCCTATGAAACTTACAGTTGCATGGAAATCGAGTTTGTTTTCGAAGATGTATGTCTTGTGCCATGTACACATGCCAGTACAATGGCCACCAGGTCTCCATTGCTCGAATTTTTGAATCCCTTTAAATGACCCTTCCAATGAAGCTCCATCACATCTCGTCATCGAACTCGGTGCTGCAGACCAATAGCAGTAGGCTGCAAGAAAACCCAAGCACCCTTGCAAAATGCCTCTCTCACCCAAGCACCATCATCGTCCTTCTTATTGTACAGTGAGATATCATCAATCTCATCTTTTGGTCTTCTTTGTGGTGCAGCCATATCAATTGTGAAGCTATAGTATTAAGATTAGGGTTGGGAAAATGAGATAGAGAAAGAAAACGCGAAGATGCTATGCAGATTAGGGTTTTGGGCTTGATGGATATTAAAGAGATGGAAGAAGAAGGGAGGAAGAGTTTCATTTGGACGTTCAAGAGGGAAAGCAAACTTGAAAATGAAATTTTTTACTACAATGAAATTTGAGATGGGTTTTTTGGGAGAAAAGTGAGTTTTGGGAAAATCTCAAAAATTTCAAAATTTTAAGGATTTTTTGAGCCACGAAAATGGTGGGTCCATGCCTACCCTAAACCCCCTACTTTTTTAAAGGGACAAGTGTAATTATTAGTACTGAAAGCCTAGTCCCCCTCCCTACACCCTAGTCTCCCTCCCTGTATTCAAAGGAGACCAAATGTGCACAATCCTCTATTCCTATTGGTCTATTGCTAATTACCTTCATTAGCAAAAGGCCCAAAATATGTTCAAATGCCCCCTAATGAGTCTTTGGGTGTCCATTATATGGGTTCCCAGGTTTGGTGGATAGCCCAAATAATCGTGACCATGATTGTTAAAATTACAGCAATGTGATGAGCTATGGTGGTGGATCAAATGCTAGAATCAACATCATTAACAAAGAGATTAGATGATAATTAAGATGTGATTAGTGAGCAATTAACTGATAGCTTAATGTAGGCATGGATAATCAAAAACCAACAAATTCTCATTAGGCCAATGCCTCAATTTATAGAGTTTACATCCAAGCATCTAATCCCACTGATCTCTCCTTGATTCACTCCACCTCTTTTGCTTGATTCTCTCCACCTCTTCCCAGAATATCTCCACACCTCCTAAATCTTCTCATGCTACCCTTTATTCTCTCCCAGTAGATACTTCTCACCTTTTCACAGCTTCTTACTCATTTATAGATTCTCTTTTACAGCCTCTTGCTAAGGGCTTGTTCCCGCACACACCCTATTCACTTGTACATTTCAACACCTCCCTTCAAGTGAATACTCCTAGCACACCTAGACCCTATACCAAGTTTCTCCTTACTTGATAGTCCGCGACCAGTGCCTCAAGTCCCTAAACTCATAGTCCTTGACACACTCTCTCTCTCTATGTGTCTAAGGCTACTACAAGTGCCCGTGACCTTGACTAAAGTGCTCACATATACATCTACCACATGGCCTACATCATCAGTGGCTCAGAGTTGGTTTTACTCTGTTGGGGCAGGTTACATTGGGTTGTGGGTTTTCACTCTCTCTCTCTGTCTCTCTGTCTCTCTCTCTCTCAGAAAAGATGATCTGACTCCACTTCCTTAGGAGCCTCCATGAAGTTTTCCGATGTCGTTCCTTCTCCACTGGGTTTGCTGTAGCACTCTCTTGCCATGTGTCTTGGCTTTCCACAGTTGTGGCAAGTGAAGGTCCTTCCTCCTACTCTACCTCTTCCTCGTCCCCTCGTCCTCGAGAGAATCCTCCTCGGGTGAAGAATGCTTTTTCTTCTCCTGCTGTTGAGTCGAGCCATTTCTTCTCTTTGCCTCTGGTATCTTGCTCTAGTAGAGCTCCTTCTATCTCGTGTAGCTTCGATTCAGGTACATTCTTTAGTGTTGCTACAATGTTTTCATATTCACCTTTGTCCACACTCTCAATAGCACTGCTAGTGCCTCATCATCTTTTACCTTTTTGCCAATAGCTGCCAGTTGTTGCTTAATGCTTTTATATCTATTCAAGTGTGTGATTAAAGGTTCACTTTCCTTCATATCCAATTTGTAAAATTGCATTAACAGATTTATCTTTGAATTTTTAGCTTGTGTGCCAAATAATTTATTGAGTTCATCCCATGCATCTTTTGCCCATTATATCCCTGTGATGTGATGAATGATTTCATCATTTAAACTGAGTGCGATAAGTCCTAATGTTTTTTCATTCCTGCTCTTCCACTCATTTTTCCCTCTCACCTCTGGGCATTCATCTCTTCCCTCAACTAGCCCCCACAAATTTTTCCTCATGAGCAGATACATGGTTTTTGTCTGCCATGTATAAAACTGCTCCCCAATAAATTTGGCTATTTCTTGTGCTGTACTCATGATAATGTGAATGGGGTCTTACGAGGCTTGATCCAATTTCAAGATTCAAGGACAGTGTCTACCCTTTTTCAACTCAATCTGGTGATTAGAAGATGATTATAATAGATTTATCAGCATAAAATCACCAGAAATTATATTAAATCAAGGGTAACCAATTTGTACGGAATGGTTGGAGTATCAAACCATCTCCGAATTGCAATCTCAAGTTATAGGGATTTGTATCAGATACCTAATGGTTAATTTGAACCCTCAATTGCACCAAAATATAGTGAGTAGCACTGATTGACTGATTAGAGTTTAAATGAGCTCAAATCCTTTCAAGGCCATCAATCGCAATTAGTCTAGTAGAGGATTAAGCTAAGAAACACAAGATTTGACCAAACATTGAATGCTTAATCTCTGTTTTATCAAAGTCACCTGTAGATTTGATGAAGAGCTTGGATCTCACTATAGACTTGATCAAATTAAATTCTGTCTTCACCAGCTTGTAGAGCACCCTTGAAA
Source organism: Cibotium barometz (assembly GCF_041138505.1). NCBI lineage: Eukaryota > Viridiplantae > Streptophyta > Polypodiopsida > Cyatheales > Cibotiaceae > Cibotium > Cibotium barometz. The sequence continues at coordinate 2,407,382 of NC_141093.1, read as the reverse complement.
ACCCCTAGGGCCAAGAGAAATTAGACCCATTGCAACTAGAGAAGAAGAGATATCATTTTTTCTCAAAAAAAATGGTGCCTACAAATTAACAAAAATCGTGAGCTTTCGTAGGCGGTTTGCTGCACTGATTTGCTTGACTGGAGCGCACAGGTGAGATAGCTATGTAGAGCTACAAGGGCTTGAGCTAATGTTGCTCCTGGAGGGAGATCAAGCCCCTCTCCTGGTGGCTGGGGGTACAGTGGGCTACTTGAAAATAACTAAAAAAGTGATTATTTCTTAATCATCTACTAATCCTAATTAGTAGATGATTATTTAATTATCTACTAATTAGTTAGATAATGGGCTCATAAACTTGATGGATTCTAGGCTAGACTCTGATACCATGTTAAAATTACAGAATGTGATGAGCTATGGTGGATCAAATGCTAGAATCAATATCATTAACAAAGAGATTAGATGATAATTAAGATGTGATTAGTGAGCAATTAATTGATAGCTTAATGTAGGCATGGATAATAAAAAACCAACAAATTCTCATTAGTCCAATGCCTCAATTTATAGAGTTTATATCCAAGCATCTAATCCCACTGATCTCTCCTTGATTCACTCCACCTCTTTTGCTTGATTCTCTCCACCTCTTCCCAAAATATCTCCACACCTCCTAAACCTTCTCATGCTACCCTTTATTCTCTCCCAGTAGATACTTCTCACCTTTTCACAGCTTCTTACTCATTTACAGATTCTCTTTTACAGCCTCTTGCTAAGGGCTTGTTCCCGCACACACCCTATTCACTTGTATATTTCAACAATGATATGCATGGTTCTTGTTCACATGTTGGGAGTGGTGATGATGTCCTATCTCTTGATGGGGGTATCATACATGATGATAATGGACATACATATGATGGTGATACACATTGTGATGTGGTTTCAATTCCTGATGCTATGTACGATGCAATCATCCTTGATTCCATTTCTAGTGGTGATCATCTCATCTAGATTCTTCATGATCAAGGGGAGCTGGTTTTCGCTAACATTGATGTAGATATGATGGCTCTATTTGAGCCTATACATCATGTTCTAGTTTATCATGATCAAGATTTGGAGGTTCCATTGATTGAGCCTACTAAGTATGATGGTGGTGATCACATTGATGTGATCTCCTTTAATGGTTCCCCAGCTTCTCCAAATATGATCTTCATGCTAATCATGTTGATGGTGTTCTTATTGATTATGCCAATTGTCCATGGATCATGTGCTTACTTATGATCATTCTCTTCAGTCAACCATTTTAACTCCTACAACTCATGGCAAAATGTATGTGAATCACTTATATATCGTCACACAATACATACTTATTCGAGGCATTAGTGCACATCTTCAACGATAAACTCGAAGATAAATGGTTAGAGAGCTAGACGAGAAGCATGTTTTGTCATGATCCCCATTGGTAACACTTGTATATTTCCTCTAAATATTGAGTTTTATCAACTCATGGAGGAACACAAAATCATTCTCGTGGGATATAGAATCGAAGAGACACCATCGTAGCCCGTGACCACTTTCTTTCTCACTTATGTTTCCTTCAATTTCACTTACCCTCTAAAAAGATATTTGTCATGATCTATACACGTCTTTCGAGGATTATATATTCACACTTCTATTTTGTAGCTTATCAGTGGAGATGACAAATCTTTCACTTCATTTTTTTAATTCACAAAACTTTCTAGCATCAAACTAATTCATAATATATAGAAATTTCTTTATTCAATATTTCCATGTACTATTAACCCTTTTTGTTAGGAACTCTAAGAACAACAACAAGAAAAGGTAATATTTATCATATATATTTAGTCAAGTTTAAAGACCACCCCATAAAAGAATCTCAATGTCTACCTAGTAATGCCCTCTCACTCTGCCTATCCATCCTTGATCTTATACGGGTTTAGAGTGGGATACCTTTCTAAATCCGGGCGATCATAGCTTACTTTATGTGTATGTGGGTGAATCTGTACGTGTGTGGGAGTATTGGTTGCATTGTCTTGATGTTATGAGTTTCTATGCTGTATTTTTAGTCAATTAATTGGCATAGTTGATGTAAGTTCAGATCATTGGATTGGATAATGGAGGCGAGTTGGTGGTGGTGGTCAAGAATATTTTGAGATAATTGATTTCGAGTATGTTGACAAATATGATTTGATTTTGTGAAACAAGTGCCATGAATTCATTTTGGGCATCGTCCATATTTATTGACAATGTATATATATTTTTTGGGACATGTGAAAGCTCCCTCGTGCGTATTTGATTTTACAAGTTATGTACACATTTATATAGTTTTAGATTCACATCTATTTTTTGAAGTACATAGCTTGCACGTCCAATAAGAAAAGCTATTTTTTAAGAAGTCAACATATTTGTAAAAGGACACTATTTTGAGTCCCACAAGTTATTTCAAGCATTATATTTAAATACACCAAGAGAAAACGTGAGCTCACTCTTGTGTGGGGGTAAATTGGATCCAATATTGTGTCTTGGGAAATTGTTTTTTCTATTTTACGCTATGTATTTAATATTTTGTGATCAATTCATTGGGTTTATATCAATATCCCATAACAATGTTCTAACCACTTGTGTATCTACATCGACATATCTCTGTGATGATGTTTATTTGAGGACACATTGTCCACTCCATGTGCTGGTGGAGTGTGGATCTCACTATTGGTTCATGGTTCCATATATTCATATTATATGATATAGAATGGCATTGTTGCATGTATCATATGGGATTTCATTTCTGCCATGCCTAGAATTTATGTGGGTTCGCACTTCGAATTTGCATCCAACCCACCAACGGGTTTCACTTTCATCTCTTGTATAATTCGGCACAATGTAATCATGAGTTAAGAAATACAATCAAGCATGTTGAAATGTAGTGTGTTATATGTTGAAATGTAGTGTGTTTTTGGCAATTTCGTTTTCCTAACCCACTTCAAAATGAGTGACTCTTTGGGAAAATATAAAATCTCTTTGTCACAAAGTTTTCCTATAACCTTGCACTTTTTGGAGGACCTCATAAAATAGCCATTGGGCTAACAATAGTGCCCCTATTTATGATAGAACTGATCCTAATCAATGTCAAGAAAGTGTTGTATTGGTAGGCACTATAGTAACCTTGAGCTTATTTAGAAATCTTTCTCTATCTACGGTTTGTCATAGAACATATGTTCTTGCCTTCTGTGTTGGGAAGGTGGATTACTCCATCGGCTCACACAAACTACCCCCATCACGTAGCTCCTTGACATCGAACCCGGCCCCCCATAATAGGACCCAACCGTTCTACCAACTAGATTACGCGCCCAAGGGCATATGTTCTTGACTTCTAGATGGTGAAAGTTTAAAACTTTCCATTAAGTGCAAACAATTCCAAAATTTGAGTGAAGGCTTGACAATAAGAAATCTCAATATGAGGTTAATATAATAATATATTGTAATTGCGGTATGATTGAGCATGTGGGTTGTGCTCAATTGCTTGGAGCCATTTCTCACGGTTTCACACCACCGGTAGAAGTAAGATATGAAGAACTAACCCAAAGAGGTGTTACATTATGCGGGAGGCCTGGTTTATTTATTGGTCAGAACAATGGGTCATTCGAGAGGCCATGACTCAGGAGTATAGCTTAGTGGTGCCGGCGACGTTGTGGTGGGTTTCGGACACTGCAGGTTCGACGGATCTCGCCCTGATGGGCACCTGTGAGGACGCCCACGTTGCCGAGGTTGACCATGGACACGGCGAATTCGGCCTCCCACATGCCCGGCTGGGTGAGGAAGGCGTCGATCATGGAGCGCGTCATGTCGTTGTCGGCGTAGAGTGTCTGGTCCGACTTGAACAGCACCATGTTATTCTTGAGATTGGTGTAGTACTGCAGATCCACCACGAATGGGCTTATGGGGTCGTTATACACAGAGCTCCATGGCCCCGGCTTGCACTCCTGGTTCAGAAATCGTGCGTAGGATGCGTTCATGCTTGGATTAGCACCCGGCGCACCACTTCTTGTGAAAGAGAAGCAATGCGCTCTCCCCACCGTGTGAGCTCCTGCCATCATATAATCATGCATTCATATATTAAGATCAGTAAGATGAGGCTGAATGCTAGGATTAACAACTTCCTTGATGAGATTGAAGAGCTTCACATGATTGTTCAGAGGTAGGAATATTAATCTGCCACAATGAATACAAAAGGGCCGAGCCAGGATTAATTAGCACCCCCATGAGGCAGTGTTTTGTGTCTTCGTTTGTGTGTGTGTGTGTGTGTGTGTGTGTGTGTTTTACCCGATAAAGTCGCAAGATCTGCAAAGCTCAGGCCTAGAGAATCGAATTGCTTGAGTAGGGTGTCTGCGTCTGCTTCTTGGTGCGGTACCAGGGCTGCGTCTTGGATGCGAGAAGTAAGACTATCCTTGCGACCGAAAGGCACAAACCAGAAAGGTCCCCCCATCTGTGAATATCATCAATTAACGATAAGCCCGCATTTTAATACTAATCTCATCCGGTTATAAAATGTATGCATTCCGCATTAATTATAGAGCACACTCTTGTGCAGTGCGGCTAAATATCACATATTAAGCTGCCTAATCATGTTCACCTCAAGGACGACATCTCGTGCAATGGTTGTGAGGATATCTGCACAGGAGACGATGCCAGGGCATTGTTTCTCCACTGATCGCTTGATATTGTCCACCACTTCGAAGCCCCGCAGGCCCTTGCTAAACACCGAGTACATCTCAGTTGAACGGCGTTCGGGGTCCGTCAACAAGATGGAAGCATCATTACCCTGCGATCATCGCCAATCAGTTGCATCACAGTGTGCAAAATTAATATGGGCACTGATCCATGTATACAGCTATGGTTTTTATGGACGGATTTTTACACTACCGTGGCCATGCAATCATGGAAATGCAGGCGCAGGAGGCTGGCTCCGAGAGTCATGTCGATTTTGAGCCATTGGACGACTTTGTTGCGGATGATGGACTCCAGCTGGGGGCAAGTGGTGGCGTAGTAGTCGTTGGAGAGGCTCTCCGCTCCGGAGAGAGCGGAAGCACTTGTCAAGTGGGAGGTCGTGACCTTCGTGGGATTTGTATGGTGGTTAGATGAAGCCTTCTTCTTGTTCTTTGGGCAGCTCTGCTTCTTGCCTCTCAACAAGGGCCCATGCGCACTGCATTTCTGCGACGTCTTGTGAGAACGAGGTGAAGGATGCGCCGCCGCATTAGCAAAGCCTGTAGGTGGCTGCACCGCCGCGAGCGCGTAGATTACCACCACCAGCAATAGAGCAACGCTTCCAAGCGTAAAAGATGCCATGATGGCTCCTACAGATTATAATGATCAGGTCTTTCGATGCCTTGCTCATGCAGCGCTTGGTGTAGCTCTGAACTTAGCTCGCCATGAATGGAGATTGATCCCTTAATGAGCTCAATAAAGAGCTGGAGAGGAGAAAACATGAGCGAACGTGCTCAGGCAAAACTGGCTTTAATCCCGCAGGTGTAACCGAGGCACCGTTTTTTGGCGCTCTCATTCCGAGGAGTGGCTAGCACGACGATGCCTTCGCTCTCGCCCACTCCCGTGCCCTCCCCAAAGTTTATTCCCTTAGCAATTCATTATTCGAGCCACTCGCCACTACACACCTATTGCCTTTACATTCCCAAGCCACATTCATAGTTTTGACAAAACGCACCATGTTCCATTTTCAAAACACTTACTTTATCTTTCAAATCTTTCTTCTTTGAATTTTGCACCCAAGACATAAGATTCATGCAATGTCACTCCTTTTGTCAAACCTAAGATGATGTCGAACAAATTCAAGTTCTTCTAAGAGGATTCATTTTCAAAACATCGACAGCCCTAAACCTTTGATATTTTAAATGAAGACCAAAGATGAGCACGAGGAGACCATATCATGTAGGGCACCTCTTCAATTCTTCCATTGATGCAAGGGACCACATTGTGTTACCGAATGTCCTCATAAAAGAACCCACACCAAGTATCCCAACTCCATCCTCGAATATAATGCCAAATCCCAATGTCATTCCTTACAATGCCACATGTTACGAGTGTGGATTCGAACATACTTATAGAGAGACTACCCCAACAGAGTTACCATTGTCCAAGTGGCAGCATTAAGCACTTTGAAAAGACTTAAGTTATCAGTGTAGAAGGAGGAACCCTTGATGCCATCATAAGTCTCCGAGTCAAGATGAGGTAGTAGCCAAGGGAACATCTAAGGTTATAAAAAAGTAGAAATCCCAAGTGAAGAGCGGTTCTCTCTACCGTGCAATATAGTGCTCATAGAGTACTACCGATCAACAAATTAGCTAACATCTCTTTTATAGAGATGTTACTAACCCTAGGCCTCTTTCACACATGGGCGGACAACCCCATAAGTGAGCCTTGCTTAATACACTTAGAACTCTCATTTAGAACCCACATTGGCCTAAAACAATTTACATTGCACTTCAGCACAAAAATATAGAAAAATTATGTGCGTCTTTGTTCCCATGGCTACAATCCCGCTCTCTCGCATTAATTGCGTCCGGCCTCCTTCTATAATCCGTGTTCCCGTGAGTACCTTTCTTTCTTTCTTTCTTTCTTTCTTTGTTTTTTTTTTGGTGTAAAGAGGAGAAGATTAAAGAAAATTATTACTTTTAGCTTGATAAAGAGGAAGGTTCCATCCCAATGAGACCCAAGCAATGGTCAAGAGACCTCTGCCAAGAGAATCTAAAGGCCGCTAAGTATCTCAAGGACGACAGACCCTTTTCTTTCTTTTTGACATAAGGAGTACCCCATGAAGATGAGGGCATCGGTCTCGAGGGCCCATAATGTACCCCAGAGTCCTACCAGCATCTACCAAGGCGATAGAGTCCTTGAAGGTCTTCTTCTTAATCTTTTAGACGTCAGTGTCCACCCCATGGAAACCAAGGCATCGGCCCTAAGGTGCTAAGACAACCCAAGGTCCTACCAAGCATTCCACATGGCCGTAGACACGTCATGTCTCGAGTCACTTGTATATATTTTTTAGGGCATGTGTTTCGTAAATTTTTTATTAATCGTAGCACCTAGCCATACCTAAGAGGTAGCTACCACTAGGGATAACTAATATACTTCGAGAGCATAAGAACTTAGCATACTCCGTTGGCATATATCTTACATCGTCTTCAAATAGAAACACCTTCTACTAAGTCCTCTAAGAATCTAGAAATCACTCACCACATAGTAACAACTAATTCAAAACTTAAACCAGCCAACTGTGTGTGAACATGCAAATAATATATGCAAAAGTGAAAAGCACATAAAGAACAAAAGATTATGATTTGAATACACTTGTTGCAGTGCTCGTTGATGTTGTGCGTTTGTCTTGATGCATTGCTGATGTGCAGATTGCTTCTCTTTGCTCTTTGTAGGCATTGCATGTCTCCCCCCTTCCTAATTTATGTGCACGGTAGGTGGACTATTGGGCCGTGTTTGTATGCTCTTGTTTAGCTGAGATCTCTGCAAAATGTCTTATTAACAAACAAGAAAAGAAAAGAATAAAATTTGTTATTGGTGCCAATTATCGAATATAGCCGAGGGGAAAAACCGAGTGGGAGAAAAGTGCCCTGGCTTGTTGATCTTATTGTGGAGTTGATGAGCTTACCCTTGCACTAGCGGTGGATCCGTGTGTCCACTTCTGCTGGAAAGATGGTATCAATCACTTCAGGATGCAAGGACAACCCTATACAAAAGCCGGCCTCTGGAGAAGGTGGTAGAGGAAGGAGTGCTTCCTCGCTAAAATATGGCATTGGTTCTATGGGAAGGTTAAGCAGACAATTCCGATTTTGGAATTGCTTAATATAGGTGCTCATAGTGATCCAAAATTGACAGGTTGAGGCTGGGGGAAGAAGGACTTGCAAGATAGGTGGTTGCAAGTCATTTATGCATGTATCCCTCCATTGTTGTGCTTGAACCTCCTCAGGTAATCTACATTGATTTGGTCCTCGGTCTGGTACTCTCACATCAAGAAGGTTATGGCATTGGGGTGTAATTCCCATAATTTATTTCATTAAGCTCGTGCCATATCATCGAAAGTAAGAGCGGCATAGCCAACAAATGTGTGAAGCTTCCCCTAATACGAGTCGTGCACACTCTTGACAATGTGGAAATGGATAATGCTGTTGATAGAATAAAGTGACAAAGTGATGCCCACAGCAAATTTCACCTAAGGGAGCATAAAAGTACCTAGAATGAGTTTGAAAAGGAGGAGCACTATAACCCCCGCGATGTTCAGGTTGAGTACTATCAGGGTCAATGCATGGTGGACATGTATCTCGCCAAGTATCCATCAGGAGGTATCTGGGCGTAGAACAATGAAATTTAGAAACTTCAATCTTTATACACTCATATCCATCATTACAATCCCTATCAAATACAATTTAGATAAGATCATCTTAAAAAGAACACAATCCTGTAAAGGCATAAGGAACCACATTAGTAAAAGTGAGACTATTCAAACGCTGACCTACTAAAGAGCTTCAATTGTAGTGCTAATGCCTTACCTTTGGTTTTGGGTATGTCCTTCTTAAGAGGCATAAGGAACCACATTAGTAAAAGTGAGACTATTCAAACACTGACCTACTAAAGAGCTTCAATTGTAGTGCTAATTGGTTTTGGGTATGTCCTTCGTAAGAGGTGGGAAGGATAGCAATTGTCGAGGAATTTGAGCAAGATAAGAGGATTTAGGCAGTGAAGTGCTAGAATCTATGCTCAAAGGAGACTCATGTAAAGTTGGATTTGTCTTAGGCACACAAGTTGATGGTGGAATTGTGTAACAAGGAGAAGTTGGGACAACTGGTGATTCAATACATGTTTGGGGAAGGTCAACACAAGTAGATTTGTAGGTGCTATTACAACCACCTATCCTATCTTGAAGAGGTTGTGTTGATTTCCTTTGCACCCACCACTGATATGAAAAACCAAGCATGGCTTTTGGAATCTTATTGATACACTCTTCTGGCTCTAGCAAACCATGGCATTTGGGAAGCCAAAGTGTTGTTGCACCCTCATAATAGCCTTGTGCTTTAAGAACATGCTTTGGGACCCAATGAGTAACAATCTGAGGTTTAGGCTTGGAAAAGATAAGCTTTTTAGGAGGTTTAGCAACTAGGCTAGATGGTACAAGTTTGTACGCATCTTTGGGTAGCCAAATTGATAATTCCTTCTTGCCTGGCCTTCTTTGAGCAGTGACTAGAGTAGTTGGAACATGCCATCCATGGCCCTCATTTGAGGACTCATCGATTATCCACATCATTTGTCTTGGAGCTTGAAGAGAAGATGTTGAAATTGGGTTGTGTAAGTTAGAACTACCACCCTTTTAACATGATAAAACTCGTGGAGCAGCAGATCCCAAGATGCAATCAGAATCAATTTGCAATTTGTATTGTCTATTCTTCCAATCTAATGAACAATTGGTAGCACTTAACCATGATCGACCAAGAACAACCTCTACCACTGCCTTGGACTTACTAGCCACATAAAAGGAAACTGACACCTGGTGATCCTGAATGGACATCATAATGACACATTTTTCCTCTATAGGGTTATCTTCACCTGAGAAGCTTCGTAAGTCAATAGGAATGTGCACAAGTGTTGGTTGTCCCAAGGCTACCCATGTGTCAAATGAGAGAACATTATAATCTGCACCAAAGTCGATTAAGGCAGAGACAAAGTAGGTAGTCTCATGAAGATGAAGACACACGTGAATATTGAAAGGATCGACATATTGTTCATCAGTAGCCAAGTGTAAGGTCAACACAGAAGCCTTGCGACACTCCTTGGCTTTTGCAACTCTAGCTTTAGCTTCTTCTTGAGCCTGACGTTTAAGTAGGTCATGTGCTTCTTTTCGTGTGTGGGCAGCATGCATTTGTTGAAGCATGGCTTCAGTTAATGGTTCATTGTATTTCTTGAGACGACTTCCATTAATGAAGTTAGGCATTTGCTCACCTTCTAGTGTCTCTAAACGCACATTAAAGAAAAAGGGAGCTCATTTTGGGGCCTTTTACGGTTTGGAAAAATAAGCTCTCAACCAATGAACAGAGGGCCAACGTAACGTTGGAAATTCACAAAAATAAAAGAAAATAGATAAAAGAAATAATATTTAATGTAGGTACAAGCGTGCTACATTAATGTGGAGATTGGTTTTTTATTCTCACAAGATCTTTGGACATGAAGATAGAATCTAGTCTGACATTTTCTCTGACAAGGGCCTTCCCGCTTCCACCTTCCTTTGAACTTTGAAATGTTGTGCTGCCTTTCCTTCGAAAGATCTACCATTGCCTCATTGTGCAGCAACCTCTTCTTTTCCAAAACTGCTCCCTTGATCCTGTTTGGCTTAGAGTAAGATGTTTCTTGTCAACTATCTGTCTGCCCACTTTCTCTTTCTTGAAACTTCACTTTGTTATCTTGTTTACATTACTTTGCTGTGGTTACAGATTCACAAGGTCTCCATGGTGAATAAAAACTATGGTCGTTCTTGTGGAAGACGCTCTGTGGATGATAATGCTATGAAGGCAGAATTATACCACACATCCTTACCCCGTCGACCTGCTTCTTCTATTTCTTCGGTAGAGAATTCAAGTACAGTCAAAACGGAAGGAACTTGGGAAAGGTTTACTGTTTCGAAAGGAGCATGGGTGCTCATGCAACCTAGTAAAAGAAAGAGACCCCAGACAAAAAACATTTTCTTGGCATCATGGAAGGGAAGAGTACGAGATTTTAAAATCACAAGAGGGAAGATATCGGTGAAAGAAGTTTTGATTCAGCATGTGTACATGCATAAAGAACTTGTCTTGCGAGACTATCCAAATGATCTTCCGCAACACAGGCCTAATTGTATATTTTTCTATTGTGGTTTTGTTCTTTATGAGGTGCATGGATTTTTAAGACAAAGCTTTCTTTCTTTGCTTATTGATATTCTTGTGTTATTTTATTTCAGATTTATATCCTTCATCGTATGAGACATGGCAAAACATCGATTGTATTCTGGGATTTATAGATGTTTTGCATGGATCGATAGGAGAACAACAATACCAAGGTCGATGTGCAACAGAGCTAGCTCAATCCGGTATATTTTTTACTGATCATTTTTATCAGTTGCTGGACATTGCAAACACACATGGTGTGTTAAGAAAACAAGACCTTCCGGCATGGAATTCAGTGGATTGGCCTCTCCCACATTTTAGTGTTACAGAGGCATATAGAGCCAAGCTTTTCAAAGAAGTACAGAAAGCTCTGAGGCCCAATATTGCCACAAGGATAATAAAAATTTCTTTATGCATGCCTCTCACAGGTTTTGTAGACTTGTTTAATACCTTTCCAGTGAAGGTTTCAAAAGCAACAATGTTCACAGTTAAAGCAACAAGTCTGGCATGCATGCCACAATTTTTGGATAAAGGTTGGGATAAGAAGACATGTAGTTCAGTGTTTTGTGAGGTTGTCCAACCTTCTATGCAACTGAAGTACATGGTTGCATCACAAAATTTCATTTTTTTCTTTTTATTATAAGCGCAGTCGAATGCTAGGTACAAAACTAGTCCCAATGGATCAAGATGAAGATTCTTTTGGTGCAAAAAATAAACTTCTTGATATTGATGTTGTTGAGAATGGTGATGTGCTAGTCAATATCTCATTAAGACAATGTTGCTCCCTAGCTCAATTGTGCAATAACATTCTATTTGAGACAGAAGGTTCTATTTCAAAGGACTTTTTATTTATCTACAACAATAAGAAGGTATACCATGTGACTTATCCTAGTCTCATTAAGCACTGCTATTAGTTTACTTTACCCTATTGTTTCATATTGCTTTTTTGCAGGTGCTCAAAAGAAGAGAGAGTTCAATAAAATGCAAAGACATTGAAAATTTAAAAATTGAGATAACACAGACTCCATAAACAAAGGTATTATATTCAATAATGTAAAATTCTGTACAGAAGTGTTTAATTATATATGTAGAACATATTCTTGACAACAATTTTCTATTTATCTACAGGCTGATCTAGAGGCTGCTCTACATGGTCCAAGCTCACCGTATCATCTTTATTTGGAGAATCTACTTTCTGCTGCTCCATCCTGTTGTGTACAGTCTCTTGGTGCTGCTCCATTGTCTCCTCTACTGCCCCTGGAGCATCTGTTTTACTGCTGCTCCATCATCTCCTCAATAACATCAGCAGCAGCAGCAGGTCCTTGTTCTTGTGGCTTCTCCTCATCAGCACTAGGTCCTTGTTCCTGTGGCACCACATTTGCATCATCTGTGTCATCAAGGTGTATGACACCTTCTCGGACTTTAGAGCTCTCACCCAACTCGACAGTAGCTGGTACAATAGGTTTGGGGGAGGCATACTTCAAAAACTTCCAAATTATATCAGCTCTGAAACTATACACATAGTTCGAGTTGAAGCTATCTTCTCTCATCTGCAATGAGATATGATGATTTAGAACACTTTGTACCAATATCAAATTTTTTGAAGCTAAATGAAAATTATTTTTTCTTACAAGCTCTGGCTATCCTATCTCAAAATAGCTTGAAAGTATATATTTGGCACTAATCAGCACTCTCCAGCCACAGCTACTTGAATCATCTTGTTGTGGTGTCTGGATAGTTGGAAAGATATGTTAGAAACTGTTAATGTTTGAACAAAATAAAATTATTCAATAAGTTCAAAGGCATAGCATGAAATAGACATCAGTAGAGGGAACAACTTGCTACCTCTAAATCTATTGGCTCTATTGAATCCAAAAGATTGACATTAGGAGGACACTGATCCAATGCACCTAGAAGTCTTCTAATACAACTGCAATACATATAATTCAGTTAGTGTGCATTAAATCCAAATAATGAAGTTTAAAGTTAAAAATAGCACACAAACCACTTACAATTTCACCTCTCTGTGTGTGTTTCTAAGAGAGTTGAATAAAAAGCATTGCTTCTGCTGGATGTCAATAGAAGCAAAGCTCCAGTGGTCACTGCATAAGGAAAAAAGCATTAAGAAATCAAAGGCTACAAGAGTACTCAATCTTGAAGAAAAATCCCAAAAGAAGCAGCCACACACATACTTGTTATGGTATGGAAGGAGCAAAATATCAACATGATCAAAATCACAGTGTCTGAACCAATTGGAAATATCCATGGGAGTTTCCTTTGGATCTCTTAACTTGAAGGAAATTGCAGGATCAATAATATAAACTGTATGCTGTACAGCATGGTTCAGCCAGCTTCTCATCATGCTACATTGGACAAAACAATAATTAAGGTAAGGTGTAAGGGAGGAGGTACAATAAGGATTGTTTTGCAAACAAATGTAAAATAAAAGACACTTACTAGAGCATTGCAAGAATGATAGTATCTGAGCAATACTCATTCTTATGAGCCAATGCTGCCAAGCATGCTTTTGTCAAGTCAAAATTATTCTCTGAAAAATCATCTTCAATATGGACAACTATGTTAGGGCCCAGCTCCTGCAACCTTCTCTATACTTGTAGCTCCATCTGTACAGTCTCCAGATCTATAGCAAATTTGGATTCTTCTATTTGCTGCTTCAGTGACTCCTCATAAGCAGCTTTCCCTCTGCTGGTGCTCATTGAGTGGGTCACTTCAACAACCTTCACCTTGTCTGCCTTCAATTTCCTTGTAGGTGGAATTAATAATATATCTCTCATTTTTATGTCCTGCCATTCCACAGGATGGACCAGCTTATCATACCTCCACCTCACTCTGGAGGACAATGTGTTGAAGTCCTTGGCCATCAGAGTTACCCTGTGAGCATGGGCTGCTACAAGCATTGCATCTTCAAAGTACTTCTCCAAGTAATCCTCTGCCATTTCCTGTAAGGAAAGAATGGCAGTCCTGTTCCACCTGAAACCAAGGTGCCAGCTATCACAAATTTCTCTCACTAGCCTCTGAAAAGGTGCCTTGGGGATTGCAAAGCCTATAGCTTTTTGTTGTTTCCTGATCTCCTTTAGCACACCTGCAGAATGTTTTAACCTCTTGGACTTTTGCTGCAGCATGCTCATTGGCTTCCCCTTCCTGCCATGTGCAACTCTTCCCTTTGGTGGAGGCACACTAGATTCCTTGACATCAGCCCCAGCTGCTGCTGCTGCAAGCCCTGGCCCCTTGCTAGACCTCCTTGCAGTTGCCTTGGTTCTTGACATCACTCTGAAAAGGTCCATACAAAGCAATGGAAAAAGATTACAACCATGGAGAACATGGAATGATAAAAGAAGGTGATGACAAATTGGATAAAGTAAAATTGAACAATTTGTAACAAAACGCGATTATGATAATTTAAAATTTCTAACAGCTCATCATCGCGTTTTTCTGCAAATACTTGAAACAACATGCTATTGCATCCCTACAGTGAATTCTCTGTCTTTTCAACTATAAACAATATGTATTGAGTTTATGCAAGAAGTATGCAGCCCTGAATAGCCTAGAAAATTGCAAAATCACAATGAAATTTGTGGATGAAGAAGCATTTTCAAATTTGCAACAAAATGCGATTTGGGCTGTTTGAGATTTCTAAAGCCCTCTCCTCGCGTTTTACTGCAAATTCTAGAGGCTGCATACTTGAACATGCCTTCAGTCATTTCAGTGTGTATATAGCTTGGTGCAACATGGATTGAGCCTATAGACATCAAGAAGTGATCAAGCTCTCACTCAACAGGCCCAAATAAAAAGTCTTCCTGCTTCTACATGCAGTGGAGAAAATCTAAGAAATGCATATAATATTTATCATAATATCTAACCTACATCACATCAATCAGTACCTTACCCTAATATACTATTAAACAAGAAGAGAAGGAAATAGATTGTCTTACTGACCTGGAAGCTATCTGCAGGTGTGTTGTGCTGATGATGAGTATCCTGTGCTGGGGATGAACCTCTGCTGCTGCTGGTTGGTCTGGATGCTGATGGTGTGGAGTAAGGAGGTAGAGATGCAAGAGAACTGAGTTAGGAGAGTAGATTATTACAAAATATAAATAAATGAGTTATTAAATACCACACGTGTGAAATATAGTCGTTTTTTAACACGTGTGGGTCCCACCCAAATCTTTTGGAATTTGAAATTTGACACGTGTGAAAGTCACTTTTTGCCTTGGAAATTGTGCCAATCATGATTTCATAATTAGATCCATTAACACCTTTCCCTCCCCGTCTTCCATCCCTGCCAGCACCCTCCCATCATCCTTTTCTTTCCCACTCTGATCACTTCCTACCCAACACACTCCATCCACTCTACAACCTGTCTGAAGACTACTACCATTGCCAGATCTCCAGGTTACCAGTGCTGCAGCTCAAGTTTGGAAGAGAGCAAGAGAATCTCCAGGGCTACTCCAACAGTATGGAAGAGGAAAAGAAAGGTCAGAGATCTATACCCTTTCCAATGTTTTCTGATATATATTTCTTCCATCTATAGAATTCTTGAATCTCAGTGCCTAGAAATCTAGTAGATCACCCTAGGATTTGATTAGAGATGGATATGAATAGGACTTAGAATTTTGCAACAAAATGCGATTATAGTGCTTTACATTTTCCAAATGCTCCAAATCGCGTTTTCCTACAAATTCTGATATTTGTTTCAGTTTCTATTTCTTCCTCTTTGTTTTACTATGTTTTGCCCTGGGGAATTCCTCCTAATACCATTTACTATCCTGAACATTGTGAGATGTCCCTAGCATTTGATTGGAGATGGATGTCAATAGAAATTTAGAATTTGCAACAAAATGCGAGGAGAGCACTTGACATTTTTCAAATGGTTCTGAATCGCGTTTTGTTGCAAATTCTTGTGTCCCTTTTGGTTTTTACTGTTTCCTCATTGTTTTGCTTTCTATGTCCCTGGGGATGTCTTTCTTGATGATGAGAAAGGTTTTTGCTTTGGAACAGTTGATTCTCAGGCCCCTCCTTTCAAGAGGAAGCTGGACTTTTCTGCTGCTATACTCAGACCACAGCAATCACCAGGTGATTCATGTGTGCTCATGAAGAGAGTTGTTTGGTGATATCCTATACATTATCTGATTGCATATGTCAACATATAGAATTCATGTTATATAAATTTTGGTTCAGGCAAAAGCAAGAGACTAGAGCAGAAAGGTGAGTCTTCCCTTTCAAAACAAAGGGAACCAAAAGAGGACAAATCTCCAGATTTGCTCCTATTTGACTTTCTTCACAAGTGCAAGGCTCAGAGGAATTTCCACATATACCACAGTATTTTCAACAGGGAGTTCACTATGAGCTCTCTTTTGGACTATCACAGAGATTTTCTTTCAGACCATTGGGATACCTTCAAACAACTAACAGAGGCAGGAAGGATTGTGGAAGGTGAAAAGGTTTTTGTGCATTTAAATCATATTGTCTCCATTGACAGGCTGAGGTACCATGTGAATAGAAGGTTTGACAGCCTGCCTGAGGAATATAAATTCAGCTGTAACTTGCACACCAGAAAGTGTAGAGTGCTTGAGGAAAACATGGCATTCCTTATGTACATAGTAAGTTATAAAAGAAAAGAGGATCACACTTAAGTAAAAGAAGAAGACATCACTTTACCATGTAGTGAGTTATATTGCAGGCTATCCATGCGTCTTTCATTGACTTCCCAAAATGTTTAATTGCCTCTTCAAAGTTCTTGTAATCACTCTTTGTCCATGTTACATTGTCACAGAAGATGAAGAGTTGATCAAGAGACCTCCACACCTCTGCCTTCACATTTCGTGCTTCCCCATCTGCCTCATGATCTTTCACGGCATTATGGACTTACTTCCACAATCCATAACTAATCCTTGAAACTGTTCTACCTTGCCTTACTTGCTTACTATTGTGTTTGGGTCGAGACAAGAATCTTCTTGCCTTAACGCCACCAATAGAGGGCTTGATTGGTACCTCCTTGCCATTGGTAGACTTTTTAAAATCCTTTGTGATATGAACATCACCTCCATGCAGACCAATATCGGATAACACTTTTTCCAATGCATGAAGAGCATCCTTTCTATTTCTTTCGGGACGGAGTTTCCAAGCAAATCCAATATACAAAAATACCAATTTCTCAATAATTCGACATAGAGCATGCAATGTGCATATGTGAACATTACATAGTGGAATGTCAAGAATGGCCTTGAAGTCAGGGTCAACTTTATCTCTATTAGGTGCTCTCTTCCACCATTTGGAATCCATTACTTGAGCTGATTCTTTGCAGTAAAGACAAGGAGACTTTGAGTTACCTCCTTTACTAACGTTATACATGCACTTAAGTGTTTTAAGATCCCCCGCCATATGCCACTCTACTTGAAAATCACCTTTTCCTGCAACATGGAGATTCTCTCCTTGCACTTGTCTTTTAATTATTCTTGGTATTTTCGTGTGGTGAAACACCCAATCTAGTGTTTCATGGTCTTCTGTCTTTACCTGTGTGATTATACAAAACAAAAGTCTTACTATAAAAGATTTGAAAACATTGACTAAAATCAAGTACGAAATAAAAAATGATCATACCTGGAATGAGCCCAACCACCATATGTGTTTCTCCGACTGCACACTAAAATACTCTGAACTCGCTTCATTCAATGATGTATCAAGTGCTCCATTCATCAATGTGATAGTAATCCTTTCCATTTTCTTTTCCTTTACAACCTCACACTCATCCAGTTTGATAACAAATTTCAAAATGCCTTTGCACTCTTCAAATGTTATTCCATAAAACTCGACCATTATTCTTTGAAGTTGTTGTAGATCTACAAATATATTATTCCAAGGGTCATACACAGTGGTTCCTTTAGCACCATGAAATATTTCTTCAATATGGATATATGGTCCAATAAACTCATCTATACTTTCATTCAAATGACCTCTTATCTTCCACACTGTTGCTGGATTTGGCAGTAAAACTCGTTTAATCCTTTGATCTCTCAAAGTTGAGGATATCGCATGGAAAATCGAACTATATCCCTTCCTGCTAACTCCACTAACATCAAGAGCCTCTTGGATTGTAGTACCATCAACTTTATTATTGGATATAAACTCCTCTACAACATTGCGTTTGATTGTTTTGTATTTTTTTTCTTCAATCAAACCTTTTGCTACACCACAAGAAAGCAATCCTTTCATTTGTTTAACTGGAAGAAGGTTGGGATCCATATTTTCTTTTGCAGGCTCCAATAGTTTCCTATACTAATAATATAGTAACAACACAATATGCCTATATTATTCAACACTTCCAATCCTGTTTTGCATTAATGGACAAAATAGATATAGTCATTTGAGAGCATTTTTTAGTATAAAAAATAAAAAATTACAAACTAACCTTGCTTCTTGAATTCTTCGCTTGCATCCACCAGTACCAGCCTTCAAATTTGCAATGTTTTTAATCTTCCTGCTTCGTTGTCTGTCTCCAAGCACGGTTCTCTTCCTTCTTGATCTTGTCAACTCTTTTTTACTCTTTGAATGCTCCTCAATTTCATTCTGCAACTGCTGCTCCAATTTTGCACGAATAGCTATCTCTTGAATCCTGGCTCCCTTTTCTTGTAGGTACATTGTTTTATATGTTTCTGCAAATGCAGACTGTGCTGAAATATAACCAAGAAGTCCATTTTGTCCATCGCCCGCAAACCTCAGTAGTGTGGTTGGATTGACAAATGAGAGGCTTGCACACGTCGTCAAAAGAGATGCGAAATCTTCGAGAAACAAAAAAAATTAAGGAGATATTTAATGCAAAATTGTGTTAGTTAGACAAAAGATTATCTTATTCTTTTCTGAACTGACAGTTCAGTGGTCCTTACTGACAGTTCTGAGCCACATTTTCATATTTTATTATTTTTGAGATCTTTTAGGAGAAAAATAAATCAAAAAATAGTGAATTTCTTACAGGGCCCCAAAATAAGCTCCCTTTTTCCCTAATGCTGCACCACTAGGAGTAAGCTCATTAATCACAAATGGTCCAATGCCACGTTTCTTGAGCTTTCACTTATGCTTCTTAATTGTGTACAATAGCACAAGGTCCCCTTTTTTGAATCGGCCAGTTGTTACATTTCGATCATACCATTGCTTTTGTCTCCTCTCGGCATACATCCCCATTACCGCCAATAAGCGAGTCTCATCAAGCTTTTCCAATTCATCAATGCGTTGAGAAAGCTCATGACCAGTCCAGTCTAATTGTTTAGCAACTCGTAGAGTAGGTACAAGAAATTCAATGGGAAGAATTGCATCTAGCCCAAAAGCAAGCTCAAATGGGGTTGTGCCCACCCCACAGATGTTTTATAGACTGTTCTATATGCCCAAAGAACTGAGTGCAACTTTTGCTCCCAATCAGTCCTATGTCCCTTAACAATCTTTGTGAGTGCTGTGCAGAGAATCTTGTTATAGTACTCTCAGCTCCTTGACCATTGGTTTGGGAATGATATGGTGCAGAATGCTTGTGAATTACCAGAAATTCTTGAAGTAAAAACTCTATGACCTCATTCACAAAGTGCACACCTTGATCACTAACAATTTCAATAGGTAAGCCATAGCGTGTAAACACGTACTCATACAAGAACTTGGCTATGGTTCTGGCATCATTTTTGACTGTAGCCTTTGCCTCTACCCATTTGGTCAAATAGTCAGTTGTTGCGGCTATAATATATTCGGCATGCATGTGACGAGCTGGAGGTTTAATGGGACGACCGACAAAATCAATACCCCATTTGGCAAAAGCACGTGTGCTTAACATAGGCCGCAATGGCATGTATGTTGTCCTTTGTGATGGGAGGTTTGGCCCTTTGACAATCGTCACAATGTTTTACATATTCTTTGGCATCCATTTGTAAGGTTGGCCACCAAAGCCCAGACCATCTAATCAACTTAGCTGTGGTATTGCCCAAAAAGTGTCCACCCCCAACACCTGCATGTGCATGAGTCAAGATTTTCAAGTAGTCACCTTCACATACACACATGCACAAGTTGCCATCCTTGCCCCTCTTGTAGATTTGGCCCTCTATCAGCATATAGTTGGCCGCTTCAACTTCAATAGCACGCTTTCGATATTTAGGAATTGTTCGATCAGTAGTATGACCATGTTGAAGATAGTCCACAATATACTTACTCCAACTTGGTGTAGTTGAAATTTGGAATAATGTGACATTATGAATTGGTTGT
The DNA here is from genome assembly GCF_041138505.1 of Cibotium barometz. Taxonomy (NCBI): domain Eukaryota; kingdom Viridiplantae; phylum Streptophyta; class Polypodiopsida; order Cyatheales; family Cibotiaceae; genus Cibotium; species Cibotium barometz. The sequence continues at coordinate 2,387,184 of NC_141093.1, read as the reverse complement.
TGAATATGACATGAAGCACAGTTACGAACAATTTTTTCAGCATCCGCATGCATGGTAGGCCACCATTGCCCATCTTGAGTTATACGTCGCACACAAGTAGTAGCTGATGTATGGATTCCACCAATACCCTCATGTGCCCATTCTAAGATCTCCTCATATTGGTCAGGGTTAGGTATAAGCCGCAACACTCCATCATTACCCTGATGATATAATCTCCCTGAGATTAACTTGAATGGTCGCCATAGGTCCACATTAGGACCCGCTAGTTGTATTTGCCCACTTGTCAAAATTTCTAAGATGGGTTCAGACCATTTAGGAGTTGTCTCTAAGGAAAAGTATTGAATCTAACATATCATCATCCACACCCACAGGAGCTTCTCCAGAGGTTCTAAGATGGGTTCAGACCATTTAGAAGCTGTCTCTACAAGGAAAAGTAGAATCTAACATATCATCATCGACACCCATAGGAGGTTCTCCAGAGGTGATTTGAGATAAATGATTTGCCATAAGATGAGTTGTTCCTTTTCGGACTGCCACTTCAAAATCAAACTCAAGAAGGATGACAAACCACCTCACAATCCTTCCAGTTGCACAAGGCTTATTCACCAAATATAGCAGTGCTTGATGGTCCACAAAAAATATAAATTTGTTTGCCAAAAGGTAATGGCAAAACTTTTTCACTGCATATATCATGGACAAACCTTCTCTTTCTGTTGTGGTATAATTCTTCTCAGCATTGTTCAACTGTCGATTGCATACGAGATTGGGAAATCCTTATTATGTTCTCCCGATTGAGCCAAAATACATCCAATTACAAAGTTTGAAGCATCCATATGGACATGAAAGATTTGGTTCCAATCTGTGCCCGTAAGATGGGTGCAAACACTAATGCTTGCTTCAACTTTTCAAAGGATTCCTCACACTCGTCAGTCCAATTAAACTTTACAAGAAGAGCATATAATGGTCTGGCTATTAGGACAGCGTACATGTAGATGAATCGACGATAATAGCCACAATGTCCCATGAATATTTGTAACCCTTTAGGGTTGATAGGCCGAGGTAATGAGACAATGACATCAATTTTATCCATATCTATTGAAATGCCATTGCGAGAAACAATATGGCCCAAAATTTTCCCTTATCTTACCATGAATTTGCACTTGTCAGGATTCAAGCATATAGGATAAACTTGACACTTTTGAAACACAAGTGTGAGGTGTTCTATATGATCATTACGCTCTTGTGAGTGAACACATAAATCATCCATGAAGATCTCAAGAAATAGCCTAAGGTACTCCTTGAATACATGACTCATTAACTGCCGCTAAAAGGTTGTAGGTGCATTTGTTAGACCAAATGGCATAACACGATAGGCAAAGATGCCATCTTCAGTAAGCAGAGGCTATCTTGTGTTGATCCTTCGGATCAATTGACACTTGATTGTAACCGGAGAATCCATTCAAGAAACTATATGCCTTTTTCCCTGCAATACGTTCCAAAACATGATCCATGATTGGAAGTGGGTAATGATCACGTATAGTAGTTACATTTACTTCTTGAGGTTTACACATAATCAAAGTTTTCCATTTTTCTTGGGCACCACTACAATAGGGGAGACCCATTCAGTGTGTTCAATCTCATAGATAAATTTTACCTCTAATTGCTTGTCTATTTCTTCTTTTATCTTTTGTGCAAAATTCTCATTGTAAGTATAAGGACGTTGCTTGGAAGGCTTTGCATCCTCTCGCAATGGAATTGTATGCTGACATATGCTTGGATCAACTCCTTTGAGGTCTTTATAACTCCAAGCAAAAACATTGCGATACTCCTTTATTGTTTGAGTTAGTAACTTCTCCTCATCTAAGGACAAGTCTGTGGCAATCCACACATAGCGAGGCTCTTTTCTTGGCTCAACGATATCATTTTTTTTTGCATCTTCTGGACCATCATATGAAACCCCTGGCATGCTTGGCTTTTGTCGCATGAGCTGTTGAAGAACAATCTTCCGATCTTGAAGAGTGTACTGTGTGAAGTTGGGGGGAACATTGAGACCTTGTTCTTGTCCACTTGAGTCATCACTAATTGAAGACCATGCGGTTTTGAGCTCTCTTTTGCAATCTTGCATCATCAGAGTTTTTCGTTCAACCTTTATCTTTGCACTTCCGACACTCTCTTTTGAATTTGTTTGAGAATTGAGTTTTTGTTTTGGTTTCTTTGTTTTTTTACGATTTTTGCTAACAGTTTTTAGCTTTTCTCTTGGTTGGAATCCATCTGATCGTTTTACTTGGTCTTTGATACTATCTTGTGCTTGGACATAGTATAGATATCCATTCTTTCCTAAGAAGTGAGGTGGTGGTCGAGAGTGTTCATTCTTAAACTCCTCGTCTTCTTTTTGTATTCTCTCACATCGTTCCCTCTCATCTTGTTTACGGATTCTCATATGGCTCTTACAGCATTTACGTTTAGGTCGGCTTCGAAGGATCTCTACTTGAACCTCCCTTCCTCTCAAGAGTAGGCGTGCCTTTCCTAACTCTTCCTCGGGGATTATCACATCATCATCAAAATCAGAGTCCCATCCATCTTCCTTATCAGCATCATTAAGCAGATTTGAGTGTTAAGTCCTCCACTGAGACTTCCTCTACATGCAGTGCTGTTTGTGGATGCATCCCCATGGTACAAATCATCTAGAAGGTCACGTGGTTGTACCATTCGTATAGGAATAATGTTATATCCATCTGAGTCACAAAATTGAATTAGCTTAGGTAAAGCACATGTCGATAATGTTGCAAGGACATGACTCCATTCTAGGGGATCAATTAAGTACTCAGGGAAGGATTGTGGGAATGTATGCCTCATCTGATACACTTTGATTACCCTTAAGTCTCTCAGTGTTGAAATCCTTACATGAGGCTCCACACATCCACAGATCTTCTCGCCCATCTGACAATGTAAATCTTGAGCCCTCAGATGAAGCAGAATCAAACTCATCTATTGGAGACCTTGTTACATCACGATATGAGTGATTCTTTAGGTTGACCCTTGTGATGACAGAATCATGTCGGAGGTACAAATAATTGTATCCCCAATCTTGAATCATTTGAAATTGTCGCATGAATGGTCTACCCAATATCACTTCATAGTTTGGATGCTTTCCAAAATCCACTACTGCAAATGTGTGCTCATACAATCCCACATGTGGTGACCAATATGTTCTCTAGCAGCCCAATGGGATGTTCTAAGCTTCCATCTGCTAGCTGCAAGCGCATCCTGGTACTCCTAATAGCTGGTTTGCCCCACTTTTCCCAAATGGACCTTGTCACAATGCCCACTCTTGCACCACTATCAAGTATTGCAGTTGAAGCTACTTTTTACACTTCTAATGGGAGGGTAGCATTTCCTTGATCGTCCTCACAAAATTTTCCTACTTTGTTGATAGGAACTGGCATAACATACTTTGTGTCAGGGTGTATAGTACATTGATGGTGACCCTTTTGTAGCAATACCTGCTCTGACAAACATGTGGTAATATCATTCCACAACTATGGTCGAAGCTTTATCAAATCAAGCAAAGGTAAGGTACAAGCCACTGGTGTTGACAAAATAGCTTGCACGATACCCATATCCATCTCCTTTGTCAACCTTCTATGCATGGAGGGTATCCTCAAGGTTTGAGAACAGTTCTCCCAAATAAGATGGTAAGGTTTTCATTGTATGCTTACTTTTAGGAGAAACAATTGTTTGAACTTCCTCCTGGGTGCTTGGGCGTCTAAAGTTGTTTTCTGTGCCCCTAGTAAAATCCACTTCAGAGAATGGAGGTGAAATAATAGAGGACATATTCTCATTAACTTTCTCATGAACTGCTGCCCACATCTCATTTGCCATGTCCTCGTTAGCATCAATAACTTCATCATTGCATGGGAAGATAAGACTAGGTGGTGGCAGAATGCCTTCTTTCAATGGGGTGTCAATTGGTGCAGACTTCTCGCTATGTGAGATCAGCTCACTTCCCAACTTGATGACACTTCTGGTATGGTTTCTAATGTTGGCTTAAGAGAAGTGGGGCCCCGAGGGATAGGTGGAGGTGGGCCCTCAAGTATTGATTGAGCTTCCCTAATGAGTTGCTGATGTACAGCTAGATTGATCTTCTCCTCTCACGAGGGTTTGGGTATTCTTGAAGCTTCTTGGGTAGCTCAGATAAAGCTGCAATGCGAATTCTATGAGCATTAATGATGGCATCTAGAGTCTCGTTCACCTTATCCACAAAAATAGAACCCTCTGAACTATCCTCGGTTGTAATAGCCTGATCTTGTTTAGCGCTAGGCCCAGGTTGAGGTTGACGCTCCTCATGCACTTCTTGGGATGTAAAAGCTTGATCCTTCATGTTTTGTTTAGAGATTTCTTGAGAAATAGTGGATGCACTCTTAGTTTGCTTGTTGCGGTTCTTTTTCCTCCTAGTGGTCCTTTTTCTATTGGAATGTAGGGTCTTGTGTCCACTAGATTTGCCTTTGCATCCCTAGTTCGAGGTGTCTCATCAGTCTGCATTTTGGCATTTCGTATCTGTGATCTAGTCATGACTCTAAGTGGCATGACATCCTCATTCTCTGATGAAGGTGGCGATGAAACTGCCTCTACAAAGTTGAGTGAGACCTTTGGTTGAGAGGTGCCTTCCTCATGTGGTTTCAGCAAAACAATCCTTTGGAAAGTGTTCTACACAACACCCTAGACAATATCTTTCAATTGGTGGAAACTGTAGTACTGTTGTATTGGATCGAGCTGCTTGCCTTTGGCGATGTGGACAATCACGAGCCCAATGGGCTTCTCTGCACTCATAACAGGGGCCCATTAGTTTGGCTTCTACTTTCCTTTGCTACCATTGACCTGAGAGGCGTGGAGTCCTAGGTTGGTAGCCACCTAGCAACATCAAAGAATTTTGTTCCCTCGGTTGAGGCTCCAGTGCTTGGCTTGGATATGCGGGACTTTCAAAGAGATTTTCCTTGGATGAATATGATGCTGCTATTCCTCCTCCACATAGCTTGGGTTTACCAAGTCTCTACACGTACTTGAATTGTCGTAGTCAACAAACCTCATAGGAGCAGTCCCAGGAGCAGGAGGTTGAGCTCCAAGTATAGGTCGTGCTTGCTCTTGTGCCATTGGTGGCTTACGTTCAAAATTAGTATACTGTTGATGCATTTGTCGAGCCCCTGCACCCCTTTGGTGCTCACGCTCTTGTCTCATTCTTGCAATGTGAGTACATTCCTGTGTGGTGTGGGTATAATTCCAAGCACAAGCCTGTCACCACTTCTTTGTGGGTTGGTTTGTGACTAGAGGAGAAAAGGTATTACATTCTTCGGTTTTATGGTTACCGCCACATGCTCCACAAAGATGAGGACCTGTAGGTAGTACACTCCTCATTCGCTGGCTGTTGTTGTTGTGGCTGCATGGGTGGGCGATAGGTTTGTCCCAATCTCCTTAGTACTAGGTTAGCTATCTGGTCTGGATTTACTAGTGCGCTAGACCCTGAACTTTGGTCATCACCCCACTGATCTCTAGGTTGCACCTCAGGGCTAGTACCATCTTGGAATTTGAAGTTATTTGTGAAATCCATATTGAAATTTGTATGCTTCTTTGCATAGAGATGTGTGTGTAGTGTTGAATTTTTGAGTCCTTTTAAGAAGAGAGAAATTAATCGACTCTGGGTGGGCTTCTCATCTTCAGGGCAATGACTAATGTACTGATTCATCCTATTTACATAGTCTCTAACACTCTCAGTCCTACCTTGCTTGAAAGAGTAGATGTTTGCTACTGTGTCATGCTGAATCCCCATCAAGGCAAAAGCAGCAATGAATCTCTCTTCCAAAACTCGTAAAGAAGATTTGTCTGAAGCCTCTAGTGCCTGAAACCAAGCAAGGGCCTTTCTCTCAAGAGTGAGCCCAAATCCTTTAATTTGCATATGCTTGTCAGTCACTTGCTCAGCTCGAACTGCTTGCCTAAATGTTGCTACATGGTCATATGGATCTCCCAACCCTTTGTACTTCTTTACCAGTTTGTGAAGAGTTGATGGCCTTACTCGTCTTGAATACTCGTCATCGGGCCTACGGCCTCTCACTCTCAGTGGTTCCTCTCTTTGGTAAGATGGTCCATATGCATCCCAAATTGGTGTGGGTCCCCTATTACCTGCCTCACCAACCCCCTCCAAAGATCTTGTTACCCGCATTTCAGGAGGTGCATTTATGGGAGGCCGAGTTGGCTCCCCTACCCTCCTCCGATTGTCATAGTGAGAGAAACATTGTTGTGGTGTGATCTGTGGTCGCACTTTTGATATAGGATAATATCTTGGTGCTAGAGTTGGGCTACTTGCAGTGGTCCACTTTGATGTTGAGGGTCCCTCTCTAGTGAACTCTTGTAGGGGAGGAGCAATAGTTTCTCCAAGAAAGGCTGTCTCTCCTGGTTTAGCTGTATTAGTTGAGAACACTTCCATGAATAATGGTTGTCCTCTCCACGTGAGCTCACAAATCTCCTTCCAATCTAAGGTTCGATATTCATTGACCCATTTATCACAACGATTCGGTTCTTGTATCCTGCAAGCTTCTCAACTACCACCACAAGTGCTTGAGGAAGATCTAGCTCTGGCAATCTAGTTGTGGCATAATATCCTTCTAAAGAGTCCTTATAAACCTCTTGAAGTGGGTCATCCTGAAAGACCTCTTGAAGTGGGTCATCCTAAAAGACCTTTGTCACTGGAATTTGTCGTACAAACTCCCATTGGTTCTCAGTCCCCTGATCCATTTTGCTCTTGCCTTTCCTGTCCCTTTCCAAATTTAGATCTACAAAAAGTAAATCATCTATGGATGGCTTTGAGGACTGGGCATTGGATGGTCCAGGCATGTCCGGCTCAATGAGCTAATTATCTCTAGACTCCCTTGCTCTGGAAGGCTTTGATAAGTCTAAGAACTCACTCTTAGAGAGCCCCCCTAATTTGTCTACATTCTCTGGATAATAGGTGACTTCGTAGCGAACACCATCTCCACCCATGTACATGCTACCCTGGTCATTGACTAGAGGTGCTCTATCAAGCTCTGAGAAAAAGTCTGCAATCTTAACGAGATACCGTTGTTGTGGATCCCTAAAGATCTCAGCTCCTTGAGCATTCGTGTAGACATATTGAAGTCTCACATTGAGTGGTAACCCCATGGTGTCGGCTTCAAATGGATTAAAAGATCTTGTGGGTGTCCTATTTGGGGTTAAGGGATGACTATTTGATGGCCCTAGATTGTCCAGACAATGAGCTAGTTGTCCTGGAAAGGGTATCAGATTGGGATTCGGAAAAGGTTTCAGCAATATCTGCCAAATTTCCTATCGATTGGGTCCCACTTTCCTATGTAGGTACTCTAGAAGGTGCCCTAGACCCTATGGTAGTGTCTATATGACGTCCCGACCGCAAGTGCATAAGGTCAAATTTTAAGGTTGTTTTTTTCAAAAAAATCCAAAAATTTTCAAGTTGGCTCAAACTTTGCCAGAACCCATTTTGAACCCCCTCGAATACATAAGGCCAAAAAATAGCGTATTTTTCAGGATCAAAAATCGCCTAAAGTTTACCAGTTTCCCATACTAAACTCACTATGGAAAAATGGTTCCGAGACCAAAATTTCGATGATGGGTGTTTTCTAACTCCTCTCAAAAAGTTAGAAAACCTCCCAATTTTTTGCGACAGAAAATGAAAAATTTTCTAGACTTTTTTTTGCACCCCTTTATCTAGTGTGTGGGTCTCTCCGCGCGGTGCGCTGTTCACGCACAGACGCCTTCTTTTATTATTTTTTTTTTTTGAAGTGCATGTGCAGTGAACTCAATGCATGTGCAGCTGTGAGATTTGCAGGGAATTCAATGTGTGTGCAGGGAACTCAATGCGTATGCAGCTGTGAGATTTGCAGCAGCGAATTCGAAATGTTCAATCTTCATGTGTGTGTATAGATTTCAGTTTCTCTATAGGTGCAAGTTTAACAGAGAACTAAAATGCACAAAATTAAAGATGCAGAAAACTAAACTAAGCTAAGAATAGAAAATAAAACGAACATGCAGAAAATTGAAACTGTAAAAATTAACGTCAGACAGCAAAAGTTATCCTCAAACAGAATGACAGAAATGCAAATCAGGCCTCTCTCTTTCGCACACAAATTGAAATTGGCAGGTTTAACACCTACCTCCAATCCTTCCCGTGTGTTGAATCCTTGTCTTGACCTCAAGGGAATGACGTAGCTAGCCAATCGCACTCAAATTGCAAGACAATAAAGAGAATTTAACAATAGATTAGTCTTAAATAAGTACCAAAATTAGTCCCAAAGCGTGCTCTCCTATCTAACAGTTTTGCAACCGATTGGAGCTTAACAAGGAGTGGTAGTGTGTGTATGGTGCTCAACTAATGTAGGCACTCGCTCCCCGGCAGCGGCGCCATTGAAGAGCGGTTCTCTCTATCGTGCAATATAGTGCTCATAGAGTACTACCAATCAACAAATGTGTTGAGAAACACAATGTCAATCCAAGGACTTGGCCCGATTAGTGCATGACGGCTTATCCCTTGTCGGAGAGCTCACATACACGAACCACCACTTGACGATTCAACCATTCAACACCTCAATCAATCTCTCAATCCCTTAAACCCACTACACTAATTAAGAGAACAAGCAATGCATGGCAATCTCTTAATCCCATTCAAACATTGATTAAATCTTAGCTTTCCTTAATGCCAGCAAACCCATAAGCGTGCATCTACTAACCCACAAGCTTAAGCAAGCATAGAATGTAACATTCACAAACCCACAAGCTCATAGAGAGAGTCTATCCATGAATAACTCATTGCCAATGAAGTGGGCAAGAGCTTGCATCAATGGAGACTACACACACACACACTACAAGCATGCATACACGAGAAAGAAAGAAGCATTCAACTAATCATAGATTAATCTATTTTAATGATGCTATTAAAACAGATTAAGAGAAAGAAGTGGAGCTATACTCATTGGAGCGTGATACTCATTAGAGTACAATAGAGAGAGTTAGAGAGTTGCCATAGCTTGAGAGCTCAAGAGCTTCACTCAATAGCTTATGAGAATGGCCAAAAACGTACTCTTTCTTTAGCTAACATCTCTTTTATAGAGATGTTACTAACCCTAGGCCTCTTTCACACATGGGCGGACAACCCCATAAGTGAGCCTTGCTTAATACACTTAGAACTCTCATTTAGAACCCACATTGGCCTAAAACGATTTACATTGCACTTCGGCACAAAAATATGGAAAAATTATGTGTCTTTATGTTCCCATGGCGACAATCCCGCTCTCTCGCATTAATTGCTTCCGGCCTCCTTCTATAATCCGTGTTCCCGTGGAACACCAAGCTTCAAAGCAAGAAGTTAAGAAGCGTGAAGCTTTGAGTCAAGATGAGGGTGATATCCAACGAAACATCCTCTCTCTCTCGCTCTCTCTCTCTCTCTCTGTCTCGCCATGGAGTTTCACCCACCATAGCTCCCCATCTTTTTCAATCATATCTCCCTAACTCTGTTTTGCTCTTACCCATGTACTACTTCTATGCTTGCTTTGTTCTTATATCTTGCTTACTTCCTTAGCTCTCACACAAACCCAAGCTTTGATACCATAAAGAGAATGTGGGGGAGAGGGAGAGCTTGAGTTCCTTGCAAGCAAACACACACATCCAAAAGAAAGCAAGACACAAGAGAGAGATGGATGGCTAAATTTTTTTCTATCTTCTTCTCTTCTATACAACCATATAACTAAAAAGGTAAGAGCACATACTATAAGGGAAAGTGCTCTCCTACAATAATATACAATGGTCAATCCATAGTCCTGAACTTAACTATATGAGCTGGTGCTTTAACTATGCCATAACTCTAGTACTCCAAAGTGGCTGTCACATAGCGTGTCCACTGGTGGCATATCAACCATAATCTCACCAACCATGCCAGTGGTGACATATCAACCATAATCTCACCAACCATGCTAGTGGTGACATATCCACTGTCATCCACTGGTGACATATCATCCATAATCTTACCAACCATGCCAGTGGCATAAGTGTGGAAGCTATTACTTAGGCAGGTCATCAATGTTTGCAGCACTAGTTGAGCTTGATATCTCAACAATTCTCATCAAGGCCCAGATATAGGATGAACCAAACTATGCACGACAAGTCAAAGAGGAAATATATAAGTTGCACGTGTTTGAATTCATATATCTAGAGGACAAAGAAGAGTGACAACAATGACTATCATTAGTAGTCACTATCCTGAAGAAGAATGAAAAGCTGAGAGTCTACATAGATTATATAGGAAACTCAATGCAGTATCAACTTTTGATCCATTCACTATCCCTTTTATAGACTCTTTGCTTGATAGCAAGCCATGCGTATACTCATTTTTAGATGGATTTAGTGGGGGACAAAGAAATTCCTTTGTTATAACCCTTTATAATCACGCTCCCCATTTTGTTATAAACCTTTATAACAAAATGGGGTGCATTTTCTTCCAATGTGATGACATTCAGTCTGAAAAATAAACCACGACCTTCTAGAGAATGGTCCAAGAGATATTCTATGAATATTTGATCACCTTTATGAGAGTCTTTGTGGATGACTTCAGTGTGTAAGAAGGTGGATAACCTACACCACCTCACTTTGTTCTTGGAAAAATTTAGAGATGCTCACCCTGAACCGAGCAAAGTGTGCTTTTACAATTTCTAGTGGGTCCTTGCTATGACACATAGTATCAACATGTGGAAAAATGTAGAGAGACAAGGCTCAACCTGATGAACCTAGCAAAGTGGGCCCTTACTATGACACATAGTATCAACACATGGATTGGGTAATGGGCACACTCCATTTGGTCTTGAGGAAATCTCTTCCTTCGAGTTCACCAGCGGATCCTCTAGGGTGGGCTCTCCATGCTCCTCTGACCCTCACACCTCACGGGAAGAAAGCATCTTACGACTTTTTATCCTCGATGAAACTTGTGCCCGTTCCGGTCAAGCATTGGCCCACCAAATAAAACCGTCACAAAGCATGGCATGACCATCACTTGCATCGTTCCACAATTTAAGGAAGGTGACTTGGTTCTTGTCTACTAGGCTCGATACCTCAAGCGCACCAAAAAACTCATTCCCGCATGGGAAGGCCTGTTCAGAGTCCACACAATTTTACCCCAAGCCGTGGTAGAGCTCCACACTTCAGATGAGCAAGCAGTTCCGTTGGTCAACGGCTCTTGTGTCAAATTGTATCCACCACCCGGGGTCCCTGCCTCACCCACCAATCTTCCATAGCCCTCTTACAGGAGAGGCAAAAAACAAAAATAAAAAAATAAAAAAAGAAAAAAAGAAAAAAAGAAAAAAAGGAAAAAAAGAGGAAAAAAGAAGAAGAGAGAAAGCGTCGAGAGACAAAGAGAAAAGAAAGAGAGAGAGAGAAAAAAGAGAGAAAGTGCCTAATCCTAGGTGACCCCATGCACCATTTCTTGGCTGCACCCTCGCGCATACATGTCCACCCCCTTCTTTTTCTCCCCGACTTCCCCTTGCGCATCCCCACTTGTCCCCTTGTACACACACCACACCTCGTGCACCCCCATACCACTTTGCACACCCTGTCCACAACAACTTGTGTGCACCCCTCGGCACCCTCCCATGCCCTCCACACCCCGCCCAAGAACCCCTAACCTTACCCAACCACGCTTTTCACCCCCAGCTCCCCCTTGCCCACATCGTCTACCCCTTGTGCACATGCCATCATCTTGCCCCCCCATACACACCTTGTGCACCCCGTCTCGATACCTCTTGTGCACCCTCACTCTAATTTGGGGACCCCAACCTTGCTTCCTTTTTATCACATGCACCCTAACTGCTGCCTTGCCACCCTGGGGAACCCCCACGCTTTTCACCCCTGACTCTAGCTCTCATGTGTGCACCCCCATAGAGCCGCCCGCCATCCATCTTGCACACCCCTACACCTTCCCCACCGTTCCAAATTTGGCACCCCATCAATTGAACCCCCTTTCGCCCCCCTTTCATCTTGCACACCCCACACAAGCCTTGCCCCACTTTTGGGAACCCACACACTTTTCCTCCTACTTCTCTATGCCACACCTCAGTAGGTAATTAGCAAAAATCAAGTTTTTTAGTGAGTTTTCACTTCTCCCCTTCACCCCCCGCCAGTGGAGGACTCCATTCTTCTTGCACAGTCAACATTAGGTCTTGAGCTTTTAACACAAGCTAGCTAACACTCTTAGCTTCATGCTCAGCAAGACGGCGCATCAAACCGCGTAGAAACAAGGGAGAAATCGTCATTTTTGCAGGCGCCTATTTCTGGGAGTAATCTGCAGATCTTGAGCTCATCAAATCAAATTGAGCTAATTCCTCTTAGCCCCGGGGGTTTTCAAGCATGCTCTACAAGCTGGTGAAGACAGAATTCAATTTCATCAAGCCTACTTTGAGATCAAAGCTCTTCATCAAATCTGCAGGTGACTTTGGTAAAACAGAGATTAAGCTTTCATTATTTGGTCAAATCTTGTGTTTCTTGGCTTAATCCTCTACTAGACTCATTGCTATTGATGCCTTTGAAAGTATTTGAGCTCATTTGAAGTGGAAGGCACCAGATCTGGACTCCCCGCATACTCTATTTTCTGCACACAAACCAGAGCATTAATTTGCTAATCAGTGATTAATCAGTGCTAATCACTGTACTTTGGTGCAATTGAGGATTCAAATTAACCATTAGGTATCTGATACAGATCCCTAAAGCTTCATATTGCAAATCGGAGTTGGTTTGATACTCCAACCATCCCGTACAAATTGGTTACCCTCAATTTAATGTAATTTCTGGTGATTTTATGCTGGTAAAATTGTTGTAATCATCTATCAAACACTAGATTGAGTTGTAAAAGGGTAGACACTGCCCTTGAATCTTGAATTTAGATCAAGAGGTAAGAACCCCTTCACATCACCATGAATTCAGCACAGGAAATAGCCAAATTTAATGGGGAACAGTTTTATACATGGCAGACAAAAACCATGTATTTGCTGATGAGGAAAAATCTGTGGGGATTAGTTGAAGGGAGAGATGAATGCCCAGAGAGAGGAGAAAATGAGTGGAAGAGTAGGAATGAAAAAGCATTGGGACTTATTGCACTCAGTTTAAATGATGAAATCATTCATCATATCACAGGGATACAGTGGGCAAAAGATGCATGGGATGAACTCAATAAATTATTTGGTACACAAGCAAAAAATTCCAAGATAAATCTATTAATGCAATTCTACAAATTGGACATGAAGGAAAGTGAACCTTTAATCACACACTTGAACAAATATAAAAGCATTAAGCAACAGCTGGCAGCTATTGGCAAAAAGGTAGAAGATGATGAGCATTAGCTGTACTTTTGAAGAGTGTGGACAAAGGAGATTATGAAAACATTGTAGCAACACTAAAGAATGTACCTGAACTGAAGATACACGAGATAGAAGCAGCTCTACTAGAGCAAGAGAGCAGAGGCAAAGAGAAGAAAGGGCTCGACTCAACAGCAGGAGAGGAAAAAGCATTCTTCACCCGAGGAGGATTCTCTCGAGGACGAGGACGAGGAAGAGGCAGAGTAGGAGGGAGGACCTTCACTTGCCACAAATGTGGAAAGCCAGGACACATGGCGAGAGACTGCTACAGCAAACCTAGTGAAGAAGGAACGACATCGGCAAACTTCATGGAGGCTCCAAGGGAAGTGGAGTCGGATCATCTTTTCTGAGAGAGAGAGAGAGAGAGAGACCCCACAACCCAATGTAACCTGCCCCGATAAAGTAAAACCACCTCTGAATCACCGATGATGTAGGCCACGTGGTAGATGTATGTGTGAGCACTTTAGTCAAGGTCGCGGGCACTTATAGTAGCCTTGGACACATAGAGAGAGAGAGAGTGTCAAGGACTATGGAGTTTAGGGACTTGAGGCACTGGTCACGGGATATCAAGTAAGCTGGAAACTTGATACAGGGTCCAGGTGTGCCAGGATTATTCACTTGAGGGGAGGTGTTGAAATATACAAGTGAATAGGGTGTGTGTGGGAACAAGCTCTTGGATAGAGGCTGTAAAAGAGGAGATGTAATTGTGAAAGAACCTGTGAAAAGGTTAGAAGAATCTACTGGGAGAGAATAATGGGTAGCATGAGGGAATTTAGGAGTGTGGAGATATTCTGGGAGATATTCAGGGAAAAGAGAAGAGGTGGAGAGAATCAGGCAAAAGGTGGAGATATTCTGGGAGTGAATCATGGAGAAATCAATGGGATTTGATGCTTGATGTAAACTCTATAAATTGAGGCATAGCCCTAATGAGAATTTGTTGGTTTTTTAGTATCCATGTCTACATTAATCTATGTGCTAATTATTCACTAATTACATCTTAATCACTTGCTAATCACTTTGTTAATTATGTTGATTCTAGTGTTTGATCCACCATAGCTCATCATTAAGCTCAAATTTCAACAACATGCACGTGTACACACGTAGACACACGTGCATGTATATACACGTGTGTATCCAGACACAAGCATGCATATGCACACATACACTCTCTTTTGTATGCACACATAGAGACACATACATGTGTATACACATAAGCACATACATATGCAAACATAGTGTTGCACACACACACATATAATCATATGCATACACACATAGAGTTAATACACATAATCTTAGCATGAGGGTAACGTGAGAGTTGCCTTCATTAAGGATTTGAAACATAAAGGTGTACTCACACAATTTACAAGTGTAAGATTCTCCCCCAACCTTCGAGGTATACAGGAATAAGAACCTCCCTTTCTGATCTTATAATTATTCTCTCTTTAAAATAAAAGAAAGATTCTGTTTAAAAAGGAAGACCCTTCCCCAGAATACTTTTTCAGGAGCCCCACCTGTTTCAAGGATTCAGAATGATGAGTTCAGAAGTGAGAACCGGTGTTTTGGATGCCAAGGTTTTGGTCATCAGTTAAAAGACTGCCCGACTCCTGCCATGTCAAATCTAATTTAAATGAAAGTAGGTGACTTAGCCTACGAGCTTTTTCTAACTCCTCATCTCAAAGTTCATAATGTATCTCATGAAAGCCTTCTATAGAAATATGTGCCAAAACCAAATCATGGAAAGACGGTAAAACTTCAGTGGCAAGATACCCCGTTGGCTTCTAGGTTACGCTAGTTCCTTCTTTTATATAAGTCGTAACTCTTACTTGTCGCTCACAGTAATCTTACTTCCATCGATCTCCTTTCTTCTTAATCTCCTTTATGGCTTGGCAGTAGGAATTGGTTTTATCCATGATGATTTCTCACCTTCAAGATGCAAGCGAGTCTGTGAAGAAGGATTTTATAGAACTGTATGAGCGCTCACTTTTCCCTCACTTGGGAACTTCTGTAGCTCAGACCAAATGGCGGACCTGTCGAGATATAACTAGGGTAACACTGTGGGGGCGACAGCACTTCCGTAAAACAATGTCCGCTTGGCTATGGTTATTGAAGCTTTGGGTTTGGGTCCCCGATACTGCTATGTGATGAGATCAAGGCATGGTGGATTTTCTGAGCGGGTCTTCTTACTAGCGTGCTTTCTTCCTCACCAGAAGATATGCCTTTATCCCGTTTTCGGCTTGCCTCTTAGAGGTCCTTTTGTTAGATCACCTCATACCACTGAGGTAGGTGCTACAATAACCAGCCGAATTATTCCCATAGATGAGTTACCTTATACGTGTGCAGCTTGTGAGTGCTGCTTTTTGAAAAGATGCAGGGGGGAAGAGAGCTTGAGCTCTTGCAAGCACACACACACACTCACAAAACCCTAATAGAGAACACACATGGTGAGAGGCTGAAAATCTTCTTCTTCTCTACTCAACACTCAACACACCATATACAAGAATAAGAGTACACACAATATGAAAGGTACTCAACCAAATACATACACGGGTTCTCTATAGTGTGAACCCGACTAAATGAGCTGGTGCTATAACTATGCCAGTCTCTAGAGTGGCTGTCACATAGCCTGTCATCCCACTGGCTGCATATCATCCAAGATCTCACCAACCATGCCAGTGGTGTAAGTGCGGGGCCTATCCCCCAGGCGGGTCATCAGTGTCCACCACCTCACTAGAGCTCGATATCTCAACACTCCCCCTCAAGCTCAACTCCATCTCATGTACACCAAGCGAAGCCCTGAATCTGCGGAGCTTCTCTGTACCCAATGCTTTGGTGAAGATGTCAGCTACCTGATCCTCTGTGCTGACATAAACAAGGTCAAGGTCTCCTGCCAAGACCTTCTCTCTGATGAAGTGGTAGTGGACCTCTATGTGCTTCGTACGAGCATGAAAGACTGGGTTCCTGGCCAACTGTATACTACTAATGTTGTCACAGAAAATGACAACTTGTCTATCCACTGATAGACCCAAATCTGCAAGTAGCTTTCTCAACCAAGCTACCTCACATGCTGCCATAGCAGCTCCTCTGTACTTGGCCTCCGTACTCGATAGAGCAACCGTAGGCTGCTTCTTGCTGCTCCAAGTCACAGCAGCACTCCCCAAAGAAAACATGAATCCACTGGTAGATCTTCTGTCTGAGATACTACCAGCCCAATCAGCATCTGTGTACCCATGTACACATATCTCTGTCCCAGTCTCATAGAATAGTCCACAATGTAAAGTAGACTTCACATACCTCAGTATGCGTCTCACAGCATCCAAATGCGGTTTCCGTGGAACCTACATAAACTGACTCACCAACCCAACAGCATAGCTCAAATCTGGTCTGGTGATCGTCATATAGATCAAACTTCCTACTATGCTCCTGTACATAGCAGGATCCTCCAAGATCTCTCCTGAATCTGCACTCAACTTGCCATTCTGATCCAATGGCACAGAAATAGGCTTACAGCCTGTCATACCATACTTAGACAACATGTCCAAGCCATACTGTCTCTGCAGTAATCCAATACCATGTGGTGACCTAATCACCTCAATGCCCAAGATCTAGTGCATTTCTGCTCACATATCTGTTACGTGGAAACACATGCTTTGTTTGCTTCCCAAATTGGCATGCTTCACATATTTTCTGCATACCTTCCACTTTAAATTTTGGCAGCCCTGTCACAATTCCTTTTGTCTGCATAGACTTCAATCTCTGCACATTTACATGTCCAATTCTTTTATGCCATATGTCTGTGTCTGCAACAACTCTTGAACCATTTGCAAACATCGCAGCACTCATTTCAGGCATGTCTACATTCAACGTAAACATTCTGCCCACTCTGTTGCCTTTTGCAACCAACCTGCACTTGTCTTTAAAATCTTCAACATAACACCCATCAGGGTTAAACCGAACCTGCAAACCCTGCTCAATCATCTGGCCAACTGAAACCAGATTCTTTGTTATGTTCGGTACATGAAGTACATCTGCAAGGTACTTCACTTTGCCATCCTGCATAGACAATGGCACATCTCCAATGTGGGCAATTGGATGAGCAGTGTCATCCCCTGTTTCCACAAAACCTGGTCTTTCCAGGTTTTTCATCTCCTTGAGCCACTCCCCATGACTCATCATGTGGTTCGAAGCGCTTGAATCCACATACCATACATTATCTTTTTGTGCTGCATCAACATTTTCAGACATGGCATTCACGACATGCTACATAACAAACAACCTCTCATTATCCTCATTATTTCTGCTTGAGGATGCATAGTTGTTTTGCTGCACTTTCCCATTTTGCATGTCAGCCTGCTTTTTATAACATTCTGCCTGCACATGTCCAGGCTTACCACAATAATAGCATTCACGTGCATCATTGTACTGCCTTTGCCAATTTCCACGGCCTCTTTGACTCCCCCTGCCTCTGAATTTGCCTCTTCCACCTGTGTGTTGTTGTTGTTGTTGTTGATTCTGGGACTGTTGTTGTTGCTACTGCTGCTGGCCATAATTTTGATTACCTGTTCGGCCACCTCCTTGACCGCTTCCACAGCCTCCTCTACCTCGTCCTCTTCCTGAACTCGTGTAGAAGGCATGTTGCTCTGAACTGTTTTTGCTTTGTGAAGACTGTTGGTCTTCACCCAAGTTCTTCTCTTCGATAATCAGCAGACACCAAATCTGTAAAGTTGGGAATGTTTTTCCGAGTCTGAATAGACGTCTTAAACGCCTTGTATTGTGGCCCGAGACCACGTAGACAGACTTCCACCTTGTCATCATCATCTACTGACACACCAATAGATGCAAGGGATTCCACAATACCCTTTATCTTCAACGCATAGTCATTCACAGACATGCTCTTTTTCTCCACAGTATGAAGTTCATTCTTCAACTGTATCTTACGTGCCTTGGTATTTGTTTCATAAAGCTTTACCAAGGTGTCCCACGCCTCCTTGGGGGACTTGGTATCCTGAATGTGCCCAATCATGGTGTCCTGTATACTAATGGAAAGCCAATACATAACCTTCCTAGCTCCTTGGTTCCAGTCTTTAAACTCTTTCACATCTGCAGCAGTCGGATTTATATCCGGTATCTCTGGTACCTCTTCATGCTCCCAATAGCCTTTTCCCATCAGGAAATTAGTCAACCTGAACCTCCAAGCATGGAAGTTATTCTTATCCAGCTTCTCAGCCACAATCTGTGTTATGCCATCATTAGACATCTTGCCAAACACACAATTTTACCAGAAACTGCACTCTGGTTTTTCCTGCACAACTGCTGTATTTTCTGCATAGCGGTACTGCAGTCCACTCAAATGTCACAACCAGTGACCTCAATGTGCATACATACACCCAATGGCAACTGTAGACCTCTTTGCAGCACCCACAGTGTCTGCACAGTCAATCTGTCTTCCTGCAGTTCTTAAAACAGAGTTCTGCAGAGAATCGATGACTTACCCGCAGTGCTCGAAATCGCCTGCTTTCCGAAAAACGGAGGTCCAGACGCGCCCGAAACGCGTTTTCGGCCCGAAAATTTCAGTCCGAAGAAGAAAGCTTTACTCCCGCGAAGAAAGCTCCTCAATCAGAGATCGTTTACCGGTGCCTCCCGTAGAGCTCCTGACAAGGGTGTAGTCACCAACACAATAGGGAAGAGTAGTTGAAGCTCTTACCCTCGTACCGCTTCCTGTGGTTCTCTTGCTTGCAGCTCAGCCCTTAGCACGAACCAGGCTCTGATACCATGAAAAGATGCAGGGGGGAAGAGAGCTTGAGCTCTTGCAAGCACACACACACACTCACAAAACCCTAATAGAGAACACACAAGGTGAGAGGCTGAAAATCTTCTTCTTCTCTACTCAACACTCAACACCATATACAAGAATAAGAGTACACACAATATGAAAGGTACTCAACCAAATACATACACGGGTTCTCTATAGTGTGAACCCGACTAAATGAGCTGGCGCTATAACTATGCCAGTCTCTAGAGTGGCTGTCACACAGCCTGTCATCCCACTGGCCGCATATCACCCAAGATCTCACCAACCATGCCAGTGGTGTAAGTGCGGGGCCTATCCCCCAGGTGGGTCATCAGTGTCCACCACCTCACTAGAGCTCGATATCTCAACACTTTTGTGACCATATGATGGACGGGCTTATGGAACTATAAAAAGTCCTTCTATCTTTGCTATATATGTTCCAAGAGTGAATAAAGTTGAAACCTTTATTTTTGTCTTGAGTCTTATTCTCTTTGAGACTTTTCTTGGTGGTTAATCTTAATTAAAAATTTTCTCTCAATCTCATATTCGTGCATCTTGCGAAATTACCCCCAGTTTGTGAGATGAGGGCATCTCGCATTTTTCAAGTGGGAGAGAATGTAAGATTCCTCCCCAGCCTCTCAAGATGTCCAGCATCTTCCCCTGTAATCAATCCCCTCTTCAAAAATATAAAAGATCTTGTCTCTGCCTATTTTGACATAGAGAGAGAAAATATTCTAGAGAGAGAATATTTAAATTTTGAATATTTTTAGATAGAAAAATTTCTCATATTATTAAAATGAATTCCCCTGAAACAGAAACTCAAAAAGAGCTTTCCAATGTGCAATTGGAATTTATTGGAAATGGGTATAAAGGACCTTAGCCTAAGGGTCTAGATTTTCAGAAATTTTTGGATTATGGTCCAATTAAGGTTCCTATGGGCCAATGGCATCAATCCATGTGTAGGGAGGAGATAAATCCAATTTGTAAAAGAAGATACCCAAAAATGAGTAAATGCTCACATAAGATGAAGAGTTGACTATGTACAAAGTTTATTAGTAAGAAACTATGAGCAATATCAAAAATATGAGATATTTTGGGTATCCAAAAATGATAAATGCTCACACAAGATGAAGAGTTGAAAATGTACAAGGTTTATTAGTAAAAAACTATGAGCAATATTAAAAATATGAGATATTTTGGGTATCCAAAAATGAGTAAATGCTCACACAAGATGAAGGGTTAAAAATGTACAAGGTTTATTAGTGAAAAACTATGAGCAATATTAAAAATATGAGATATTTTGGGTATAATGATTCCATTTTGACACATATGTAAGGAAGGGGAGTCCATTAAAGGAGGTGCATATTTCACATACTTGAATGAGTTTTAAACTCAAAAATAATGTGATATTTTTATCTCTCCTCTCTCTTAAACCAAACCAAATCAAAATGGAACCAAACCGAATCAAAAAGTAACCAAACTAGGTCCAAATCTACTCCAAATTCAACCAAACTAAATTTGAAAAATTCTAAAATTCAGTTAGCTTTGGTTAGAGCTTCCCTCTCCTATAAATAGAACATGAGTCCTTTGAAAAAAATAAAAGAATTTTACTATACTAGAGTTATGCTGAAATAATGCTAATTTCTACTATTCTCTAAAATTCTCTCCAAATTGAAGAAATTGGAGCTTTCCTCTTTCTTCAATCCCCATTGGTGGCTCCATCAACATACTTAACCAATTGATTGGTTGGGGGCCTCTACCGTGAACAAAGAATCAAGCAATTTGTAAGGTAAATGGTGAATTTTGATCTTTTCTATAATTTCTCAATGTTTCTCTCTTCTCAACCCCTCTCAAGCTTGAGAAGCTTAATTGGAATGGTTTTTGAATGCTATTGAAGTTAATTGATGAATGGTAGTAAAGAGTTACATAATTTGATGAATGCTATTGAAGTTAATTGATTAATGATAGTTAAGAATTACATAAATTTTCATTTATGCTTAATTCTAATGGTTTTTATGTAATTTCTCTCTCTCACTCAAGAAATGGTCATACTCATGACCCATTCTCAATCCAAATGAATCTTTTCATAAAGCTTTTCCTTAATCCAAGATTAATCTATGCTTGAGGCCAAATTAATGGCTTTTTTCTATGCTTTTAGTTTATGTATTTCATGAATATTGATGATTCAATCCATTATAGATTAATGATCCAATTAGGGATCATTCTATTTATTTCCCTAATGATAAGCTTTATCCCTTAGAAAATTTGAGATTTATCAGTCATAGTAGCGGAGCTATGGCAAAATTTTTATAAAAATTACGCAGAAAATAATTTCATTCAAAGCATGAAAAGAGGACTTCCTACCATATTCTAGGAATTATCATCCTAGATTAATCGAAAGATATTCATTGTAATCATAGAGAAATTAATTTTTACATTATGCATAATTAATTTTCATGCATAGAGGTATGCATAAAAGATTATTATTTCAACATAAAAGTGTTACTTTTATCATATTTGGATTTCATGCATAGAGGTATACATAAAAGATTATTACTTTAATGTAAAAGTGTTACTTTTATCATAATTGGATTTCATGCATAGAGGTATGCATAAAAGATTATTATTTTAATGTAAAAGTGTTACTTTTATCATAATTGGATTTCATGCATAGAGGTATGCATAAAAGATTATTATTTTATTATAAAAGTGTTACTTTTATCATATTTGAATTTCATGCATAGAGGTATGCATAAAAGTTGATTATTTTATTATAAAAGTGTTACTTTTATCATATTTGGATTTCATGCATAGAAGTATGCATAAAAGATATTCTTTTTATTCTAAAAGTGTGATTTTCATCATAAATGGATTTTATGCATAACTTAGATGCATAAGAGAAATTCTTTTATTCTAAAAGTGTAATTCCTACCAAATTGAATTTATGCAAAGGAAGATGCATAAAAGATTGATTCAAAAGTGTCATTCTCATCTAAATTGAATTTATGCATAGGAAGATGCATAAAAGATTGAATTTTAATTCAAAAGTGTCATTTTCATTTAAAATGAATTTATGAATAGGAAGATGCATAAAAGATTGATTTTTACTTCGAAAGTATTAATCTCCTTAAATGGAATTTATGCATAAATAAATGAATAAAGAAATCTTGTATCAAATATAAGAATTCTCTTGTATTCTATAAATAGATATGAGATGTGATAGGATGTGATAAGAGGTGTATAAGATGTGATAAGAGGTGATAAGAGGTGTATAAGATGTGATAAGAGGTGATAAGATGCTAGATGAAATAAGTTAGCAGGTGATAAGATGAATTAAGATGTGATAAGATGTGTATGAGATAAGGTAAGAAGTGTATGTGATAAGATAAGATGTATATGGGTCGTGATAATAGGGCAAGAATGGATGTGATGTAAAAGATTAGATGTGAAGGCATATGGGGATATATATGAATGGGAATGTGGAAATGGATGTATGTATGTGGATGTGTGAATGTAGAGATGGGAGTGTGGATGTATGAATGTGAAAATGGATGTATGCATGAAGATGTATATGCGTAGATGTGAATGTGGATGTAGATGTGGATGTATGTATGTGTGTGGATGTATAGATATGAATGGGAATGCAGATGTGGATGTATGTATATATGTGTGTGGATGTATAGATATGAATGGGAATGCAGATGTGGATGTATAGATATGAATGGGAATGCAGATGTGGATGTATGTATGTGGATGTAGATGTGAATGTATAGATGTGAATGGGAATGTGGATGTGGATGTATGTATGTATGTGGATGTGGATATATGAATGAGGACGTGATAATGGATGTATGCATGTAGATGTGGATATATGTATGTGAATGTGAATGTGGATGTGGATGTGGATGTATGGATGTAGATACGGATGTGGATGTATGTATGTATGTGGATGTAGATGTGGATGTATAGATGTGAATGGGAATGTGGATGTGGATGTATGAATGTGAATGTGGATGTGGATGTGGATATATGGATGTGGATATGGATGTGTATGTATGAATGTGGATATGGGATGTGGATGTATAAATGAGGATGTGAAAATGGATGTATGCATGTAGATGTGGATGTATGGATGTGAATGTGAATGTGTATGTGAATTAATGTGTCGTCGATATAAGAAAATGGATGAGAATGAGTACACATTGAATGGAATGTGGAATAAGTAATGTGGACTAAGGAGGGATAATGTGGAAAGACGAGAGTTCAATTTAGAAACTGTATTTTGTGACTGTTTGTAAATGACTGTTTTATGTCAAGAATGCTGGGGAAGCATTTTGACCATCTTGTGGATTAAGGTCATGAAGACCTAACTGTTAAAGTTGCAACTGCTGGATGGAGAGTCAATGGAGGACGTCTCGCGTAGCAAGGTCGACCGAGGTCTTGACCAGCCTCGGTTTGATTTAAATGGTGAGCTTCCGGTACGGTGGATGAGGGACCAAGGAAGCGGCCTATGAGTGAAGCGCTAGGTCACCTGCGAAGGATCCTAGAGGGTGCTGACCATACGGTGCTCGGGCTCTGGGTCGCCTAGGATACCCACACGTGCGTCGAGGAAGATATTGGAACAAGGAGTAAGAGTTGTTTTCTGAAACCGGGCATGGATCTGGTTGATTGACCTTGCTGGTCTTCAATGGATGAGTCCATGGCTCTTTATATGGATCTGTTGGTTGATCTTGCTGATCTTCAACGAGAGTCCATCTTGATTTTTATAAGTGATTATATTGCCGAGTATTATAGGCTAGGAACTATTGAAAAGGCCCCTCAGTGGACAGCTGGTGAGCGTTCTGGTTGCCAATGATGCCATAGATACTCTGATGAAGGAATGATGGAAAATTAAGAATCAACCGGATAAATTGAAAGATTGTGATTAGTGATACTATGGTGGCATTAAAGGATTGTTTTAAAACTGGTTGAATCTGTGAAAAAGGCAATTTCATATTAGGTGTGTAAGTGGTGTGACTAGTTTTATTTTTGCATGAACATCCGGGTAGGGGGTCTGGGAACTCTTTTCCCTGGTACCCGGGACAAAAATCAAATTCTAAATTGGATCCCATCACTACAGTGGTTGGGCGGTTGGCTAACCCATGGGATCGGATGGGGTTAGGCTGGACTGATGGATCCGTAAATCGAGACTCAATTTCTGTTATTACGATAGATAAAGTAAATCCCAAATAGTAATTATTCTATGGATAGGAATCAATGGCTGTGCCTCTTGATGGGGAAAAAAGCATTGATCCCAATGATCCAAGTGCAAGTTTCTTCCTTGATCCGACCGAGTATCTTTATAGGTGCAGTCAGATCAGCATGATCAGTAATGATCTTGACTACGTTAGAGTAAAAAGTTATCCTGGTGGAATCGCCCGTGCTTTCCGGGTAAGGGAAGTTTTTCCGGGTTCGGTTTTGGAAAAACCGACGGATTAGTCTCTTGTCCGGATATCCATGGACGAGGCCCCGAGTGTGGGACCCTGCCTCGTGCAAGAAGTACTTCCGCTGCTAGTGCCCCGAATCCATTGCGCGGTGGGAACAGGGATCTCACAGTTGGTATCAAAGCTAATTGGCTAATAAAGATCAACTGAGAAGCCAAATATGTCAAAAATTTATCAAGAAGCTTAAAAAGGTTGTAATTATGTGATATAATTCATACAATTGATATTCAATCTGAAAATTCATAAATTAGTAATTGGGTCTTCAAATGGAAGTACCGCAATTATATGGAACCCTGACTTGCTTGAGACCTAGACATGATGGTATTTACCTTGTAGTTCCAAGTAGCATGACTACCCATATATATCGAGGGTATAACTGTAGCTCTTTACCGGCAGTATATACGAGTAAATCTAAGACTTGAAATTATAAGCATTAATGCTATCGAGATGATGATTTCGAATGTGGTTGATATGATTTTTAATTCTGTTTGAGAACTGATGAATTGATTTGGATTCTGATTGAAAAATGATGATCCCTGAAATTTGGTTGAAATGTAATAAGCTGAGCGAAACCTCAATGAGGATGAATGGGACGAGTCCTTGTGATAATATTCATAACTGGAATGATGATAATGATTTCAGCAGATCACTATGAGATTAGTGGATTGTGCTGTCAAATTGCTACTGTTAACACTTGACTCGGTATATCAAGTTAAGGGATGACAAATTGAGAACTTGCTTGACTGAAATTCCCGTGGAGGAATGTTCAGAAAGAAAATTTTTGATCTAATGGACCATTATCGTGTTAAAGATATGAATGATATGATCTGAAATGAATTGTTATTTAAGGATGAGTTCTATATAAGGGATATTTATCCCCGTATTCTGTTGGGTTGACCAGAATATAAGGAACCCCAGAATAAATTGGATCTTAAGAAAAAGAGTTGTCCTCTACTTTACGAGATGCGGACATCTCGCACTTTTAAATGGGGTAGAATGTAAGATTCTCCCCCAACCTTTGAGGTATAAAGAAATAAGAACCTCTCTTTCTGATCTTATAATTATTCTCTCTTTAAAATAAAAGAAAGATTCTGTTTCAAAAGGAAGACCCTTCCCCAGAATACTTTCTCAGGAGCCCCACCTGTTTCAAGGATTCAGAACGATGAGTTCAGAAGTGAACCGATGTTTTGGATGCCAAGGTTTTGGTCATCAGTTAAAAGACTGCCCGACTCCTGCCATGTCAAATCTGATTTAAATGAAAGTAGGTGACTTAGCCTACGAGCTTTTTCTAACTCCTCATCTCAAAGTTCATAATGTATCTCATGAAAGCCTTCTATAGAAATATGTGCCAAAACCAAATCATGGAAAGACGGTAAAACTTCAGTGGCAAGATACCCCGTTGGTTCTAGGTTACGCTAGTTCCTTCTTTTATATAAGTCGTAACTCTTACTTGTCGCTCGCAGTAATCTTACTTCCATCGATCTCCTTTCTTCTTAATCTCCTTTATGGCTTGGCAGCAGGAATTGGTTTTATCCATGATGATTTCTCACCTTCAAGATGCAAGCGAGTTTGTGCGCTTTTGCCGCACAGGTCGTAGCTGGGGACTTGCCGGACACCGTATGCGAGCCACGAATGGCTGCAAGCATACAACCAGGAAGGCAAGCTCAAAACAGAATGAAAAAGGTGTGTCACTCACCGCTTAACTGCCGCCTTGAAGGATTCCCGCGTCGCAGCCGTGAAGGAGGAGCCGCCGTCGTCGCTCTACCGCCTCTCCGCCGCCGCCGTGCCGCTACACAGTGCTCAATCGCTCTCTCACTCACTCTCTCTCTCTCTCACAAACGCAGGAGAAGGAAACCAAAGAGATAAGGCAAGAGCACTCTTGTATTCACAACACATGAGAATGAGGATTTTAGGGTTACATTTGACTCATATAGGTGACTTGGTCGTTCACACTTGGGCGCCCATACATGGCCGGCCGACCCTAACCCTTATCCTACTGATATCCAAGGTGCGCCTCTCATCGGCGATCACCCAATCCCTTCATCCTTAACATATGGTGCCGACAAGCCCGGCCCATGACTCAGAATATTTAAATTAATGACGTAAAATATAGTATGTCGCAATGTCCGCCATGGGTTAACATGCCCCCCTTCCTGATGTAGATTCCGTCCTCGGAAGCTATGGTATGGTAAGCTCGAGAGGGTTGTTGTGGTAGACCGTCTGCAAAACAGGGAAGTAGAGTGAAGGTATGCTGGAATTCAAAAGATATAAAGTGTATAAATTCAAGCGTGTGAGACCACAATGGATGTTGCTATTAGAACTTAGTTTAAGGGTACATGAGTGAGCTAGTGTAGCAAATTAATAGGAGTTTAAAATTATTGAAAGGAATTCAAGAGTTAGCAAGGTGTCAAAGGTTAATCAAGGTTTATAACTGGCCTAAGTCAAGGAAAATAACCAAGCTTAATAAATAAACAGATGACCATACTGTGTCTACTCTAAGAACAAGTAGTTACCACGAGCCTAGGGACACAAGAAACATCAGAGTTACAGGAGCCTTTTGCCTTTTTTTTTTTTTTTGCACATGACAATTTTTATACACAATGGCGACGTTCCTAAGGCAAAACTAACATCGATCCTGGTACCATGTTTAACACAAGGCATTATCCAGGAATCTATTAGCTCACTTTAGGCAAGGCTACCCCCTACCAACCAAGGCATCGGTCTGGAGTAGAATACTCCTCACCTACCAAGTATCAATAAGGCGATAGGCCAACATTAAAGCACATCATAGACTTGTATTGCCATTATTGTAGGCTTTTTTTTTTTTTTAGTTTGTTTTGATCTTCGCTCCTGAACTAAAATGTGTTCTTACATCTTTTCGACAAGGGGTAAAATCTATGTCCTAGAGGTCAACACACACACAGCCAGGTGTTCAAACATTAAGATGGTTTGACCCTAGACCTAAGACAATCGTATTCCAAGGTTAACTAAAGACGTCATGCTGCCTAGGAATATTTCCAATAAAGTTAAGCTCATTAATGATTTACACTAGCATGCAAGCAACTTCAGAAACTAAGTAGTACATTGATAATTTCCATGTGGTCATGCATTATAGTTTATGCAATTGATTGAACAGTAAAAACGAAAGAGAGTGGGTATGGAAGAATTACACCTGTAATTGGAGATCTCCTTGATTTGACGAGACAGCTTGCAATTTGATGTAGATATATTTTGATGAACGTTGCGGCAGTCTCTGGACTTGGAAGCGAACCCACCTCAAACTTTTTAACCTGTACAATCAACTAACAAGCACTATACCTCGAGAGGCACATGAGTGTGAAAATTCAAGACTCGTTTAAAGAATCTAAACTAGAAAAAACTTGAAAACACTAACCTACCTACCAGTCACCACACTACTACTGAGGATACGGTAAGAGGATGTTGTAGAGTCCTGGCTCTAGCCCTAAGGCTAAGCCTCTATCCGCATCATCCAAATAAATAAAATCAACCTCAGTAGTGCCATGAGTTTCATCCGTCCATTCATCATTGTTAGATATTTCCTTTTCATTTTCCCATCCACATAGACTCATCAAGAATGTAACGATGCGAGGATAGTCATCTTGTGGAAAAGGAAAGCATTGGGCTATCGGGGATATGTCCTCTACGGAGTAGGGGTCAGTCATGGTTAATAGGCGAATTAGCCATTTTAATTCTTCAACATTTTCCTCTCTGGCTAATACATCTATATGATCCCATTCAGTTTCAATTACAGGATAGCACATGTGAAATATCTGAGAAAGGAACAGATGATACCTCTCATCAAAGGCGGGAGTGGATGAAGTGTATGATGATCGTGCATCTGCCATATCTGCAAACACAGATATAGCATCAGTAGGTTTGTGAGAGAGGTCAATCTAGTTCTTGATTGTATACGGATATTTATCCTCTTTTTGTGCTCTTGCTCTTTTTACTATTTTTTGTTTTTCTTTTCTTTGTTTTGTTTTTTTTTTGTTTTTTTATAATGTATGAAGCTATATATATACATCCCCTTGAATTTGGCAATTACATGGTCAGGGGAGAAGGTTAAGGAGGAAGCATTAGAATGTCGAGCGTGAGTACATGCTCCCCCTTTCCTTGGGTAGATCATATTATTTGCAATGATGTTGCAGCCTCTTGGAACCAATTTGTCCAGCGGGTCATAGGTTGTGATGTGGGCAGATAGCTTTTTATGACCCTTGTGGCCACATCCAATTGCAGAGATGGTAGTGTACGCTCCCATTGACGAATGGAGGAAATGGTTTCCATCGATACTATTACAAGGGGAGATGTAAGCTCATCGGTTTTTTGTTGGGTGTTGACAAGAGTAGGTGTAGAGCATGTAGAAACTTCTATATGAGTTTGTGCCTGGCATGAGGAGCTAGAAGCTTCATGTGGCTCCCCCCTTCCTGAGCTAGGTGGTAATGATCGATATCGTTTGGGAATCCAAACTAACTCTGGAAGTGGTGCGGAGCACTCTGTTACCTTTCCCTTACCACGGTCTTGAATTGTCATTGGGGTGGCAACAATTGGTTTGCAAGGTTTTACAGGTGATGTAGAGGGATTCACCTTATGTTTAGGGACCCAAATCTGGTCATTCCCCTCGTAGTACCCTTGGGCTACTAATAATTTTTTAGGGATCCATCGCGATGTTACATTGCCCTTTCTCGGGTAGGTAGCTGCTTTCCTCTTACGAGGCTTCTTGGTGGCTGAACGAGATTGAGCAGGGGAAGTAGCTGTTAACGAAGCTTTGGGGACCCATTTGTATGTACTCTTTGGCATAGTAAGTAAAGCTTTAGGGACCACCTTGCCTGTTTCCACTCTTGGCATTGAAGCATTAGAGGGGTGGCCAACAATCGAAGATGGTTTTGCCACTGGACTTTGTGATTTTTCGTTATCTAATATTTGAGTGGATGACTTAGGTGCGGGATTTTGAGCGGTCAGACCTAGTGTTGGTTCTTGCGTTGTGACTTGTCTGGTTGCCCAATCGATATTGCACTTGGTGGCCATCATCCATTTGCACCCTAAGATTACAGTCCCTCCCATGGTACCAGTAGGCATAACCAAAAAGCTTTGAATTATGGTTCCCTTGTCATAGGCAACCGGAGTGTGCAGAATTCCTGATACAGGGGTTTTCTTCTTGTTGATTCCTTGAACTTGGATAGAACTCTTGGTTAAAGGTGGTTTTCCCAGTTGACACCACACGCCATATGATAGCAAATTATGTTGAGCTCCTGTATCCAATAATGCATTATACAACACCTCCCCGTAAGGACTCTGTAACTCAATTGGGTATCTTAGAGGTGGGTCAGATTCTAGTGCATCCTCCTCTGCTTCCTCGAAAAATACTTGCGTAATTCCCAAGTTGGCTTCTCGTTGTCGCCTAGCACGCTGTTGACGTTCTTTGGCTTCGACTCTCGCTTGTATCTTTTTAAGCTCAGCTTGTTCTTTAGCTGCCTTCTTTTGATGGATTGCATGTAACTCCTCCTGGCTTAGGGGGTCATAGTATCTTTTGAATTTACTCCCATTAAGGAATCCAATGGTTTCAACTCCGTCGAGAGTCTCCACTCTGATGGTACCTTGCGGGGTAATTTCACATACTCTATATGGTCCCTTACCAGCATATTTGAGCTTCTTCTTTTCGTTTCGCACTCCATACATCAGGACTTTATCCCCAACCTTGATGTCCTTGTCCTTTAGATGGCAATCAAACCATTTTTTCCTCCTATCCTTCTCCACAAGGGCATTGTATACAGCCAATTGTCTTTCTTCATTTAGCCGCTCAAGGATATACAGACGTTCTGCTAAGGGATTACCATCCCAACCCTCTTGAGTAGCAACACGAAGACTTGGAATGACAAATTCCCACGGCATGACTGCTTCTTGGCCATATACCATTTTGAATGGTGTACAATTAATAGCCACTTTGTACGCAGTACGATAGGCCCATAAAGCTGTCGTAAGCTTTAGATCCCAATCCGTGTGATGAGCTTCAACTGTCTTTGTCAAAACAGAGATTAAAGTCTTGTTGGTACTCTCGGCTTGGCCATTCGCTTGCGGATAGTAAGGAGTAGATTTATGATGGGATATCATGAAATTTGTTGTGAGCTCCTTAATCACTTCATTTATAAAATGCGTACCATTGTCGCTCACAAGTTCAAAAGGACAACCGAATCGTGTGATTATATTTTCAAAGAGGAACTTGGCTGTTGTCCTTGCATCTGCCTTACGTGTCGCTTTCGCTTCAGCCCATTTGGTCATATAGTCAGTGGCCACAATAATATAGCGAGATTGTGTGTTTCGGGCCGCTGGACTAATTGGACCTACAAAGTCTAAACCCCACTTTTCAAATGGTTGGTTTACTTTGATCGGATGTAGGGGCATCTGATCTTTCCTCTGCGGTTTCTTGTATCGTTGGCATTCATCGCAACCCTTCACAAAGAGTGATGCATCTTGGAACATAGTGGGCCACCAATACCCTGATTGTAAGATCTTTCGCGCAGTTAAGTCTCCTGAGAAGTGACCACCGGCTACGCCCATATGTGCCTCTTGTAAAATGTATAGATACTCATCCTCTCGGGCACAACGCCTAAGAACGTCATCCTTTCCTCTTTTATAAAGAGTCCCGGCCATCAGGCAATAGGGTTCGCATTCTTTGATCAGCTTTCGAGCTAGATCTTTACGAAGCTCCTTGGGTGGAAAGCCATTAACCAAAAAGTTAACAATCTTCTCACTCCATTCAGGCATTGTCTCCACCATGAACAGGGAAGTGTCAGGTAAGTCATCATCAACCCCTGTAGGAGCCTCACCATTGGGTATGCGAGACAAATGATCAGCCATAACATGTTTCTTGCCAGGTCTCACAACAACCGTGAAATCAAACTCAAGAAGAATCAATAGCCATCGTGTGATTCTTCCTGTGGAGCATGGTTTGTTTACCAGATACAACAATGCTTGATGATCCACATAGAAAACAAACTTGGTGGCAAGGAGGTAATAACAAAATTTCCTTACTGCATATATCATTGCCAACCCTTCTCGCTCCGTAGTGGTGTAGTTCATCTCAGCATCGTTCAACTGGCGATTGGCAAAGCTAATGGGGTAGTCTAGCTTGTGTTCTCCAGGTTGAGTTAACACACACCCAATAGCAAAGTTTGATGCATCAATATGCACATGGAAGAGTAAATCCCAGTTAGGCATTCTCAAGATTGGAGCACTCGCCAAGGCCTTCTTTAATAGCTCATAGGCACGGTCACATTCTTTGGTCCAAATAAACTCGATGAGAAGCTTATACAATGGTCGAGCTATCTCGGCGAAGAAGATAATAAACCTTCGATAATAACCAACGTGGCCCATAAAGCGTTGGACTCCCTTGTAGTTGGTGGGTGGGGGTAATTCCAGAATGACCTTGATTTTACTCTCATCAGTGGAAATCCCATTTTTGGACACTATATGCCCTAAGATAACTCCGTGTTTAACCCAGAATTGGCATTTGAAAGGATTCAAGGAGATGCGATATAATCTACACCTTTCAAATATTTTTCGTAAACACATCAAGTGCTCGTCCCAAGAGGAATGAACACAAAGATCATCTAAGAAAGCTTCACAGAAGTCCCTTAGATATTCCTTAAAGGCCGTGTTTATCAATCGTTGGAATGTTGCAGGTGCATTGGTCAGGCCAAAAGCCATGACGCGAAAGGCAAACACTTCAAACTCCGTGATAAATGCTGTTTTAGCTTGGTCCTCGTCTGCAATTGTGATCTGATTGTAACCCGAGTACCCATCTAAAAAGCTATATGCCTCCTTGCCTGCCACTCTTTCAAGCACATGTTCAGAATATGGCAAGGGGTAATGATCCCTTCTGGTGGCTGCATTAACCTTTTTGAGATCAACGCACACTCTGAGTTTCCCATTCTTCTTTGGCACGATGACTATTGGAGAAACCCATTCTGAGTGCTCAATTGGGTATATGAATCCACATTTTACCAGCTTTTCAATTTCCTCTTGTACAATCTTTGCATACTTAGGATTCATTGGGTAGGGACGTTGCTGGACTGGTTTAGCAGTGCTAATCATTGGAATCGTGTGTTGCACCACCGAGGGTGGAACACCCTTCATATCATGATATGTCCAAGTAAATATGTCCTTGAATTCTTTAAGAAGCTTCGTAAGTGCAGCTTCTTCCGCCTTGGTGAGGTCTTGAGCAATATAAACTGGTTTAGACTCCTCACCCGGATCTGCTAGGTCTATCTCCTTAACTACTGCAGGGCCATCGTAGACACCGCTACTCCCATTGGTAGGCGTTCGTTGGGCTTTTGTGTAGACTACTTTACGTTCCCCTGTGGTGAATGATTTGAAATGCTCGGGTGCGGGGTGTAAGTCTACTGGTTCTTGTTGTGCCCAGTTTTTTTCTTTTAATTCCGCCTCCTTTTGTTGTTGAGCCAACTCTTGGTTTTGCCGCCTTCTTGCAGTACGACTTAGTTTTGGCTTCTCTTCGATTTCTAATTGGGCGACGTCATGAGGTTGCGGAATACACCACATGACACTTTGGAGGTATTGTCCCCAATTATCCGCTATCTTCCGATGAGCATCAATGGCTCCTACATAACTAAGCCATTCTGCAGTGGATCTCTCCTTATTTATTGCAGTTCGTACATTAGCTCGATAGCGTTGGCG
Source organism: Cibotium barometz (assembly GCF_041138505.1). Lineage (NCBI taxonomy): Eukaryota > Viridiplantae > Streptophyta > Polypodiopsida > Cyatheales > Cibotiaceae > Cibotium > Cibotium barometz. The sequence continues at coordinate 2,353,762 of NC_141093.1, read as the reverse complement.
CTTATGTCTCGTTTTCTTCTTACCAAGTTTTTGATTTTTGTTTCTATCCGATTCAGACTCACTTGGTCGATCTTCACTTTCGGATGAACTGCAGGAGGCCACTGTCCTAGGCCTTGAGCACCTTGATTCCACATTTGGGTGAATATTTGATTCATTTTCCCCATCAGACTCAGGGTCAGTTTCTTCTTGAGATTCATACTCAGAGTTGCATTGGTCAGAGTCTTCGCTACTTTCAGTGTCGGTGGAGTTTGCCACGTTCTCGCCATCAGGAGTCATGTGCATAACACCTATCATGTTTATTGGCACTAACGGTGGCATATCTTGCCCCTCAGGTGTTACCCAACTTGTGCCTCTATTTCCCCATGTGTCTATGGTTGCCGCTAGGTGTACCCAATCCACGTTATCCGACTCAGTCATACCCGGTAGGACATCCATGTAAGGAGAATCTTTCCCATCATCAGTCTCTTTTTTGCATGTATAACAATACCTTAATGGGGCGGAATGAATAGTGGTATCTGATCGATTATCAATAATAACCTTGCTTCCTAAAGGATGTGCACGACCATTCTCAAGATCAACTCGAATGACAGAGTCCTGGAATTGTAGATAGACATGGTTTTTCGACCAGTCATGCACCATTTGTGCTTCCCTCATGAAAGGACGTCCTAAGATCATTTGATATGACATAGGATGCTTGGAGAAATCCATTACAATGAAGGTATGTCGTACCTTGTATCCCAGAACCTTGATCTTAAGGTCCCTTAACATTCCAATAGGTTTAGCTATGGTTCCGTTTGCCATCTTAACCACTATGTTTGTGACGTCGAGGTGAGGTCTTCCCATAGATTCCCAACAGTTTTTAGTCACAATGCTCACGCCAGCACCACCATCAAGGATTCCCTTTAGAGTTAATCCCTTGGTAGTAATGGGGAGGGTGGCATTAGATTCGTCACCTTCAAAGTACTGTCCCAACTTGTTCACAGGTATTTCAACGACCGAATCTTCATCTAGGTTGGGTTGTAGATCCCAATGCTCCCCTTCATCTTGAAGCGTGTCGGGTCTATCAATATTTGCAAATTGTGGTAGCCCCGCCTTTAGTTCTCCATTGAGAAATGCCCGAAGAGCTAAGAATAGCTCAGGATCTCCGTATAATTTGGATATGATCGTGGTTCTGATCTCAGAGGACATGAAATCCATTAGCTTAGACACATTCAACGGTACTTTTCGAGACATCGCCCCTTGACTAGGGACTGGTGAAGATGGAATCACTTTCTCTTCGATGGGGTCAGGCATTCCCTCACTAAACATTCTTTCCAGCAAGAAGGGTGTTTGCCCACTTTCGGATGTTCTATCCTCACTTTCTTCTCGAATGATACTCGGTATAGCTAACGGTTTATGGTTCCTGTGAGGCTGAACTTGCGTAGGAAACACTGTGTCTGGAATTTTGATTTTTCTCGGGTTTGGCTCTAGTTCTCTTTGTGTTTCTTCCACCAAACCCCTTAAGTGTTGCACTTGTTCAATCTCCTCAACTGGGTTTGGGTAAGTTCCAATCTTTTTCTTGAGGGTTTTTGGCCCACGTGGCTTGTCTTGGGGAGTCTCAGTCAGTTTGGGTGGTCGAGAGGGCATTAACTGACTTGGTTGTGGGGTCGAGGAAGTTTCCTTCTGTTTCCCCTTATTTATGTACTCGCTTGATTCTCTGTCATTGAGCTCCCGAGTGGGTTCCTCCCTTAAGGTAGTGGCTTTGGTCCCCATGGTTTCTATTGAATCAGAATCATCTTCAGGATCATTCATATACACGGGGTCGTCTCCTGTCCCTATGTTAGTCTTTGAACTGGGCTTGGAGCTCGTGGCATTAAGCGATCTCTTTCGCCGTGTTTTCTTTTTCTTTGCCTGAGCGATTGATGCAGTATCCCTCTCTTCAAGAATGTAGTTTTGATTTTGAAGCATTGACCGTGTAACTACATTCACGGGTACAATGGGTGTGGTTCCTCGTGCTTGGTTGGTGACCTCAACCAAATTCAATGGCGTAATCTTGGGTGCATTAGGATTATGTGGACATTGAGCGATCAAATGATCTATGCCACAACGATTACATGTAAGTACCGGCATTCCCGATGTGCTCCCTTGATTTGGTTGCATCTGAGTAGCGATCTTTTGTAACCTATTAGGGCACTCTGCTACACGATGCGGTCCACCACACTCATAGCATTGAAGAGGTGGTCTCCTCGCCAAGGTATTAAGGTTTTGCCCTCTTGTGGCGAGAGCAGCCGCTTGATATACAGGCTTGACTTGCCCGAAATGATCCTCCATGTAGTACTGGGGAATCATTTCAAACGTATCAATCCCGTATGGAGCAGTGGGGTCTATCTCCTCTTCATAATCTCCACATGCACTATGTGACTCACAACCCATCTGGTTTACAGGGGTAATCCTTGGATGTGGAGGTTGTGGTCCTAGCACTGGCGGTGGTAACGGCACAGACTGGACTACATTCGGATTCCTTGGAACTATGTGCTGTGACGGTTGCTCGATAGGTTGTGCAGGCATTAGCGCGGGTACTTGAGGTGTGTTTGACCAAGCTAGTGGTGCCTGGTTTGCCAACATTCGCTTAAGTGTTAGGCAATCTTTAGATTGATGGCCATACTTACCACATGCATTGCAATTCCCATTGAATTTAACTCTAAATGTGGGACATTCACTCGTGCTATGTGGTCCTAAGCACACCGAACACCATTGTTGCTCTCTCCTTGGGTACATATGGCTATTCTGAGGAGCTCGATTACCCCTAAAGTATTCTTGGAGAGCCTTAGTAAGGTCGGTCACAGACATTTCAGATATCTTGGGCTCCTTGGCAATAGGTTTTACCGTCATTGGCTCGTGCCCAGATACTTGCGAACTAACGGATTTTGTTTCTGAAGACACCTTTTTACCTGCAATCATCAAGTTGTCTTCTAACTGGATTGCATTGGCAGTGACTGCTTCCCACGTTGTAAGACCTCTAATGACTAGGCCATTGTAAATGTCCTCGTGGCGCAATCCTCGGATGAATCTATCGAGGAGTTGGTTGTTATTGAAGCGTTCATCGGGAGTGCAGCGAGAATTTAGATGTTTCAATCGACTTATAAAGTCTCTCACTGACTCCCCTTCCTCGCGTTCAGCTTTTTGGAGTTGAGATGCTACCCCCCAAAGCACACCCTCGCGTATGTATTCTTTCAAGAACAATCTCTTGAGAGTGGGGTAGTGAGTGCGCTCTTCAACCCTTAAGGTTCGATACCAATCTCCGGCCTTCCCACTCAAGGTTAAGCCTAAGGCTTTACACTTGTGCAGCTCATTGTGCTCTTCCAAGGAATCACACACGTGTTCAAAGACTTCAATGTGCTTCCTAACATCCTCGTTACCACTGAAGTTTTGAGTGAGCTTAGCCACTTGTACTGCCTTGCTTCTAGGTTCTCTCTCAGGCATACCCCGCATGTTTTCTGCAATGGATCGTCCGATCGTCTGAGCAAATGCTGCGAGATCACCTAAGTGAGCAGGCATAGTTGGTGGAGGCACTTCTGGGATAGACTGGCTGATAGGAGTTGGCGTTGGTCTGAGCAAGTTGGCAAATGACGTAGGATATGATATGTGGCTAGGCCTAGCTCCCCTTGGATAATGGTTATGATAAGGCAGTCTTGGAGCATACGCCATCGGCATACTAGGAGGCATAGGAGCTACATGAGCATGAGTAGCAATAGGTACATAAGGCCGATAGGCACTGCCACGCACTGTTGTAGGTACTGTTCCACTAGGTAGTGGTGTCGTACTAACTACAGTGGTGACAGGTGCGCTTTCTGTCATGCTCATCATTGGGGTAGGCATTGCGGATTCCTTAATGGAAAGTTGAGCCAAGGTTGGAAAACTAAAGTTACTACTCGTGGGCTCAACCTGCATTGAGACTCCAGGCGAAACAACATATGAAGGGTCTATGGGACTCACCGAGGGAGTCTCCAATTGTGATAGGGTTGGTTGTTTGGCCTTGCCCGTATCCAAAAACCTCATAGGGCCAGTGGAAACTAGGTCCACTCCCCTATTTTGCCTCTCAATTTGGATAATTCTATGAATCACCTCACATATCATGTGTTGTTGCTCCTCTAGATTAGTGGCGCTAGATGTAGATCGTAGGACTTCTAACCAACCTACATGGTATGTGTAACCCGTGTATAGGTCCGTTAGAGTCTCTGTGTGTAGATCATATTCCCAATTTTCATTGAGAAATATCCCATCTAGACTTGGTGTGCCAAACGGTTCTCTTGAAGTGGACGCAATGTCACTTCTTATGGATTGGCTTCTAGGGACCTCTACTTTAGGAAGAGCATCGGAATGTGGTAGCTCAGTAGGGCCCTCATTAAACGAAGTGGGTAGAATATCCACATGGACACTCTTTGGGAGGGTAGGGTCCACATAAGATGTGAATGGCGAATCTACTACCCCTCCTTTCTCATTTACTTCGCTTGTCGCATGCTCAGAGCGTGTAGCTCTACTAAAGGTCTCTATTAAACGACTAAACATGCTAGATCCGGGCTGTGGGGCCCACACTGGCATGTTTTGGCTTGTCTCCTCAGGGTTCTTGGTAAGGTGCCCTTCCATGGCTTCTGAGTCGGAGGATGAGTCACTATCCACTATTCGTGGATCTTGGGTTGCACTCCCTTGGGTTCCAGCCGAAGGCCAAGATGCCAACGTGGAGGGATGGTGTGAGCCTGCGTAGACTGAAACGCTTTCTAGTGGCTCAGACTCCAGCACCCGACCAGAGCGTAGATGCATGTGACGTGGGTACCCTACGTGCGTTGGTAACTACCCTTGAAACTCACACAAGTGGTTTCTTAGGTGTTTCGCACCCCGTTTTTACTTGTTTTTGTGTTGTTTTTAACCCGTTTTTGACCCCCTTACCTACGGTCAAACTTGGACTAGGGCGTGTGATAGCTCGAAACGAGCGTATCGTTTAAAGGGTCCTAGTGTGCTTTACAGCACCGTGTTCGCCTATCTAGAGCTCCTGTAGTCCTCAAAACAGTCCGTTTCCTTTGGGGGAAAAGGGCAAAAGCCTATTTGCTTGTGGAGGAAAGGGTGAGGGCTTTATCCCACATGCTCACTTTACTCCTTGGGGAGTGGGCTACATATAGGGCACAACTTCCCATAAGCTCTCACTTGAGAGAAAGCTATGGAGGCTCACTCTCCTATATATATATATCAAAAGACCGGGGGTCGTGGGTCGTGGGTCAATTGGGGTTCTTTCTTTTCAAAATTTTTTTCTCCAATTAGAAAATCTTTCCTCTCCACATGTTCGGTTCTTTCTTTGAACGGTTCTTTCTTTGAAAATAAAATTTAATTTTTTGTTTTTTATTTTTTATAAATTTTTTTTATTTTTTATTTTCTGTTTTTTTTGTGAGATAAGTTTTCTAGGGTTTCCTTAGGGTTCAGCCTTGGCCGCGGTGCAGTTCGCACACACAGCACAGATCTGGGGATTCAAAAATCCCTCTCGCGCGCAGAAACCAGATAACAGAATGCACGCCCACACGCGGAGCGGAAAAATAACAAAAAGAAACAGAAATGCAGAAGACAACTTGCAGAAACAGAGATTGAAAACCACAGAAACACCACAACAGCAACACAGACGCCTTTCCTACAGTAGTGTAAATTAAACTTCACGTAGCAGCAGCCGAGCTGCAAACTGGAGCTTGGTGCAGGGCAACTCCCCGGCAGCGACGCCAAAAATGTGCGCTTTTGCCGCACAGGTCGTAGCTGGGGACTTGCCGGACACCGTATGCGAGCCACGAATGGCTGCAAGCATACAACCAGGAAGGCAAGCTCAAAACAGAATGCAAAAGGTGTGTCACTCACCGCTTAACTGCCGCCTTGAAGGATTCCCGCGTCGCAGCCGTGAAGGAGGAGCCGCCGTCGCCGCTCTACCGCCTCTCCGCCGCCGCCGTGCCGCTACACAGTGCTCAATCGCTCTCTCACTCACTCTCTCTCTCTCTCACAAACGCAGGAGAAGGAAACCAAAGAGATAAGGCAAGAGCACTCTTGTATTCACAACACATGAGAATGAGGATTTTAGGGTTACATTTGACTCATATAGGTGACTTGGCCGTTCACACTTGGGCGCCCATACATGGCCGGCCGACCCTAACCCTTATCCTACTGATATCCAAGGTGCGCCTCTCATCGGCGATCACCCAATCCCTTCATCCTTAACATATGGTGCCGACAAGCCCGGCCCATGACTCAGAATATTTAAATTAATGACGTAAAATATAGTATGTCGCAATGTCCGCCATGGGTTAACAGAGTTTGTGAAGAAGGATTTTATAGAATTGTATGAGCGCTCACTTTTCCCTCACTTGGGAATTTTTGTAGCTCAGACCAAATGGCGGACCTGTCGAGATATAACTAGGGTAACACTGTGGGGGCAACAGCACTTCCGTAACAATGTCCGCTTGGCTATGGTTATTGAAGCTTTGGGTTTGGGTCCCCGATACTACTGCGTGATGAGATCAAGGCGTGGTGGATTTTCTGAGCGGGTCTTCTTACTAGCGTGCTTTCTTCCTCACTAGAAGATATGCCTTTATCCCGTTTTCGGCTTGCCTCTTAGAGGTCCTTTTGTTAGATCATCTCATACCAGTGAGGTAGGTGCTGCAATAACCGGCCGAATTATTCCCATAGATGAGTTACCTTATATGTGCGCAGCTTGTGAGTGCTGCTTTTGTGACTATATGATGGACGGGCTTATGGAACTGTAAAAAGTCCTTCTATCTTTGCTGTATATGTTCCAAGAGTGAATAAAGTTGAAACCTTTGTTCTTGTCTTGAGTCTTGTTCTCTTTGAGACTTTTCTTAATGGTTAATCTTAATTAAAAATTTTCTCTCAGTCTCATATTCGTGCATCTTGCGAAATTACCCCCAGTTTGCGAGATGAGGGCATCTCGCGTTTTTCAAGTGGGAGAGAATGTAAGATTCCCCCCCACCCTCTCAAGATGTCGAGCATCCTCCCCTGTAATCAATCCCCTCTTCAGAAATATAAAAGATCTTGTCTCTGCCTATTTTGACATAGAGAGAGAAAATATTTTAGAGAGATAATATTCAAATTTTGAATATTTTTAGATAGAAAAATTTCTCATATTATTAAAATGAATTCCCCTGAAACAGAAATTCAAAAAGAACTTTCTAATGTGCAATTGGAATTTATTGGAAATGGGTATAAAGGACCTTAGCCTAAGGGTCTAGATTTTCAGAAATTTTTGGATTATGGTCCAATTAAGGTTCCTATGGGCCAATAGCATCAATCGATGTGTAGGGAGGAGATAAATCCAATTTGTAAAAGAAGATACCCAAAAATGAGTAAATGCTCACATAAGATGAAGAGTTGACTATGTACAAGGTTTATTAGTAAGAAACTATGAGCAATATCAAAAATATGAGATATTTTGGGTATCCAAAAATGAGTAAATTCTCACACAAGATGAAGGGTTGAAAATGTACAAGGTTTATTAGTAAAAAACTATGAGCAATATTAAAAATATGAGATATTTTGGGTATAATGATTCCATTTTGACACATATGTAAGGAAGGGGAGTCCATTAAAGGAGGTGTATATTTCACATGCTTGAATGAGTTTTAAACTCAAAAATAATATGATATTTTTATCTCTCCTCTCTCTTGAACCAAACCAAATCAAAATGGAACCAAACCGAATCAAAAAGTAACCAAACTAGGTCCAAATCTACTCCAAATTCAACCAAACTGAATTTGGAAAATTCTAGAATTCAGTTAGCTTTGGTTAGAGCTTCCCTCTCCTATAAATAGAACATGAGTCCTTTGAGAAAAATAGAAGAATTTTACTATACTAGAGTTATGCTGAAATAATGCTAATTTCTACTATTCTCTAAAATTCTCTCCAAATTGAAGAAATTGGAGCTTTCCTCTTTCTTCAATCCCCATTGGTGGCTCCATCAACATACTTAACCAATTGATTGGTTGGGGACCTCTACCGTGAACAAAGAATCAAGCAATTTGTAAGGTAAATGGTGAATTTTGATCTTTTCTATAATTTCTCAATGTTTCTCTCTTCTCAACCCCTCTCAAGCTTGAGAAGCTTAATTGGAATGGTTTTTGAATGCTATTGAAGTTAATTGATGAATGGTAGTGAAGAGTTACATAATTTGATGAATGCTATTGAAGTTAATTGATTAATGATAGTTAAGAATTACATAAATTTCTATTTATGCTTAATTCTAATGGTTTTTATGTAATTTCTCTCTCTCACTCAAGAAATGGTCATATTCATGACCCATTCTCAATCCAAATGAAGCTTTTCATAAAGCTTTTCCTTAATCCAAGATTAATCTATGCTTGAGGCCAAATTAATGGCTTTTTTCTATGCTTTTAGTTTATGTATTTCATGAATATTGATGATTCAATCCATTATGGATTAATGATCCAATTAGGGATCATTCTATTTATTTCCTTGATGATAAGCTTTATCCCTTAGAAAATTTGAGATTTATCAGTCATAGCAGCGGAGCTATGAATTTTTATAAAAATTACGCATAAAATAATTTCATTCAAAGCATGAAAAGAGGACTTCCTACCATATTCTAGGAATTATCATCCTAGATTAATCGAAAGATATTCATTGTAATCATAGAGAAATTTATTTTTACATTATGCATAATTAATTTTCATGCATAGAGGTATGCATAAAAGATTATTATTTTAATATAAAAGTGTTACTTTTATCATATTTGGATTTCATGCATAGAGGTATACATAAAAGATTATTACTTTAATGTAAAAGTGTTACTTTTATCATAATTGGATTTCATGCATAGAGGTATGCATAAAAGATTATTATTTTAATGTAAAAGTGTTACTTTTATCATAATTGGATTTCATGCATAGAGGTATGCATAAAAGATTATTATTTTATTATAAAAGTGTTACTTTTATCATATTTGAATTTCATGCATAGAGGTATGCATAAAAGTTGATTATTTCATTATAAAAGTGTTACTTTTATCATATTTGGATTTCATGCATAGAAGTATGCATAAAAGATATTCTTTTTATACTAAAAGTGTGATTTTCATCATAAATGGATTTTATGCATAACTTAGATGCATAAGAGAAATTCTTTTATTCTAAAAGTGTAATTCCTTCCAAATTGAATTTATGCATAGAAAGATGCATAAAAGATTGATTCAAAAGTGTCATTCTCATCTAAATTGAATTTATGCATAGGAAGATGCATAAAAGATTGAATTTTAATTCAAAAGTGTCATTTTCATTTAAAATGAATTTATGCATAGGAAGATGCATAAAAGATTGATTTTTACTTCGAAAGTATTAATCTCCTTAAATGGAATTTATGCATAAATAAATGAATAAAGAAATCTTATATCAAATATAAGAATTCTCTTGTATTCTATAAATAGATATGAGATGTGATAGGATGTGATAAGAGGTGATAAGATGCTTATGAAATAAGTTAGCAGGTGATAAGATGAATTAAGATGTGATAAGATGTGTATGAGATGAGGTAAGAAGTGTATGTGATAAGATAAGATGTATATGGGTCGTGATAGGACAAGAATGGATGTGATGTAAAAGATTAGATGTGAAGGAATATGGGGATATATGAATGGGAATGTGGAAATGGATGTATGTATGTGGATGTGTGAATGTAGAGATAGGAGTGTGGATGTATGAATGTGAAAATGGATGTATGCATGAAGTTGTATATGCGTAGATGTGAATGTGGATGTAGATGTGGATGTATGTATGTGTGTGGATGTGTAGATGTGAATGGGAATGCAGATGTGGATATATGTATGTATGTGGATGTAGATGTGAATGTATAGATGTGAATGGAAATGTGGATGTGGATGTATGTATGTATGTGGATGTGGATATATGAATGAGGACGTGATAATGGATGTATGCATGTAGATGTGGATATATGGATGTGAATGTGAATGTGGATGTGGATGCGGATGTGGATGTATGGATGTAGATACGGATGTGGATGTATGTATGTATGTGGATGTAGATGTGGATGTATAGATATGAATGAAAATGTGGATGTGGATGTATGAATGTGAATGTGGATGTGGATTGTGGATATATGGATGTGGATATGGATGTGTATGTATGAATGTGGATATGGGATGTGGATGTATAAATGAGGATGTAAAAATGGATGTATGCATGTAGATGTGGATGTATGGATGTGAATGTGAATGTGTATGTGAATTAATGTATCGTCGATATGAGAAAATGGATGAGAATGAGTACACATTGAATGGAATGTGGAATAAGTAATGTGGACTAAGGAGGGATAATGTGGAAAGATGAGAGTTTGATTTAGAAACTGTATTTTGTGACTGTTCGTAAATGACTGTTTTATGTCAAGAATGCTGGGGAAGCATTTTGACCGTCTTGTGGATTAAGGTCATGAAGACCTAACTGTTAAAGTTGCAACTGCGACAGAGAGTCAATGGAGGACGTCTCACGTAGCAAGGTCAACCGAGGTCTTGACCAGCCTTGGTTCGATTTAAATGGTGAGCTTCCGGTACGGTGGATGAGGGACCAAGGAAGCGGCCTATGAGTGAAGTGCTAGGTCACCTACGAAGGATCCTAGAGGGTGCTGACCATACGGTGCTCGGGCTCTGGGTCGCCTGGGATACCCACACGTGCTGACCATACGGTGCTCGGGCTCTGGGTCGCCTAGGATACCCACACGTGCGTCGAGGAAGATATTGGAACAAGGAGTAAGAGTTGTTTTCTGAAACCGGGCATGGATCTGGTTGATTGACCTTGCTGGTCTTCAATGGATGAGTCCATGGCTCTTTATATGGATCTGTTGGTTGATCTTGTTGATCTTCAATGAGAGTCCATCTTGATTTTTATAAGTGATTATATTGCCGAGTATTATGGGCTAGGAACTATTGAAAAGGTCCCTGAGTGGACAGCTGGTGAGCGTTCTAGTTGCCAATGATGCCATAGATACTCTGATGAAGGAATGATGGGAAATTAAGAATCAACCGAATAAATTGGAAGATTGTGATCAGTGATACTATGGTTGCATTAAAGGATTGTTTTAAAACTGGTTGAATCTGTGAAAAAGGCAATTTCATATTGGGTGTGTAAGTGCTGTGACTAGTTTTATTTTTGCATGAACATCCAGCTAGGGGGCCTGGGAACTCTTTTCCCTGGTACCCGGGACAAAAATCAAATTCTAAATTGGATCCCATCACTACAGTGGTTGGGCGGTTGGCTAACCCATGGGATCGGATGGGGTTAGGCTGGACTGATGGATCCGTAAATCGAGACTCAATTTATGTTATTACGATAGATAAAGTAAATGCCGAATAGTAATTATTCTATGGATAGGAATCAATGGCTGTGCCTCTTGATGGGGAAAAAAGCGTTGATCCCAATGATCCAAGTGCAAGTTTCTTCCTTGATCCGACCGAGTATCTTTATAGGTGCAGTCGGATCAGCGTGATCGGTAATGATCTTGACTACGTTAGAGTAAAAAGTTATCCTGGTGGAATCGCCCGTGCTTTCCGGGTAAGGGAAGTTTTTCCGGGTTTGGTTTTGGAAAAATCGACGAATTAGTCTCTTGTCCGGATATCCGTGGACGAGGCCCCGAGTGTGGGACCCTGCCCCGCGCAAGAAGTGCTACTTCCGCTGCTAGTACCCCGAATCCATTGCGCGGTGGGGACAGGGATCTCACAACAAGAATGGACTAGAAAATAAATTGTTGAAAGGTCATGAGTGGTCATGTCTTTTTCATTGGGAACAAAGCTTTAATATCTATACAGCTAAATATGTAGTCAATAATTTTCAAGATGAGCACAAGAAACTTTGCCGTCTCAATGGCATTGTGGATTGAGTGAAGAAGAGGCACTTTTAAAGTACAGGTACATTAGATCATGGTGGATGAATGGGAAAGTTGCTAATGGAAACTTACCAACCATGGATTGTTGGCTTAGTTGGTGGCATATAAGATACCCCCATTGGAGGAAGCACCTTGTAGGCATGAGTATTACTTTTTTTTTCAAAACATAGAACTTACACTTTTGGCAAAGCAAATTCATTTAAATGATTTTCACATTCAAGAGGATGCAGACACAACGAGTGTCCGAAAGAGTGCTCAATACCATCATTACAAAAACCATATGAATTGACAACAACACAAGAGAGAGAGAGAGGGATAGTGTTTATGATACCACTAAATTTGAGAGAGATCAAGACAAAGAAAAGGAATTTCGCTTACGCAATCAAAAACATGAAACTTTTGAATTTCGCTTACGCAATCAAAAACATGAAACTTTTGAATTTCGCTTACGCAATAAAAAACATGAAACTTTTGAATGCTTCCAAATTTTAGTTAAGTAAAAATTATCTTACAAACTCAATTCATCTAGAGTAAATTTAACTACTTCATCTGGATGATCTACACAAACTACACGCAATCCTCTTTAATTATCTTTTCCTATGTAACATCTCCACCAGTAGCATATAGGTCAAGCACTAAATCTAATTCTCTTACGAAGGTATTTGGAATCAATTTTCATAGCTCTCTACCTTATCCCTCTTACCATCATGTTAGTATGAATGAAGAGCTCTCTACCTTATCCCTCTTAGTATGAATGAAGAGCCATCAAATGATACTTTCCTACAATGGGTACTTTAAATCCCTTCAAGTTATACCTCAAAAAACCCTTCCATTTATTGATTTCTTCCAAAGGGTAGAACGGCTAGTATCATACACAAAATCTAGCTTGGGATGCTCAAATTTGTGCTCTCCTAGAAGGCTTGTAAAATGGACACACATGAGATTGTAGGCCTACACAATTATAGTGATTACAAATGCGATCAAACATATATTATTAAAGCGGCAACAACATGAAAATTTTATGGCTCACCATAGATCCATGAATGCTCCCCACTTCAGTATTGCAATGTACAGTAAGGAGGCACCCTACTTTGTGTCCTTTTGCAGATTCTTCCTTTGGAGCACATATTCCTTACACTTGCATCTACATTAATGGATATAATTTGTAGATGAGAGGCTTGGACACCTGGAATTTATAATTATATTAGACATCATACACAAAATTTAGACAAAAAAGGTCAATTATCTAGATATTACTTGTTGAGATTGATTACCTTTTACAACATCGAGAATTGTTGATTTGCTGACTTTGCTCATTTGTTTCTCTCCTATTGACATTCGTTGTGTAAAAACTATTAAGAAAATCTTCTTACAGATTAGAGACAAACTACTAAATTTTGCATGTGAATACTTGGGATATTGAACTTGATTGTTATCAAAGAATTTGATGATGAAAGTAGCTTCACTCTCACAATGGAGCCATGTAAGATTCCTCTCCCCCAGCTTTTGAGATATACAGGTGTAAGAACTGATATGGTCAACACTAATATTGGAGAACCAGTGAAGCAATTCCTGCTGAGGGTAATAATTGATGAAAGCTTCATCAAGAAAGATCTGCTATGCTATAACACTTTCTTGTCCATTAACATAAGAAACATCACCATCAAAGCCAACCACTATAGGCAAAACAAACTCCCCTTCAAATGGCACCATTGCCAAAGCATCCTCAGTTCCTGTATGATCATCTTCATCAAGGCCAATAAGAAATTCATCTATCACAGCATCCATAATCTCATCCATAGCATCAATATCATTTATAGACTTCTGGTGTTGCTCCTCCTTCATAGCATCAATTCTGTTCGTGGCTTTCTTAACATTAATACACATCTGATCATCCAATTCCAACTCGGGTTCATCATCCTGTAGACTTTCTATATCCCACTCATCCCACAAAGGTACATCATCCAAAAACTCAAAAGCATACTCTTTCACATCACATGCATACCTCTGCTTATGATTCACTTGTACCTTAACCATAGCATCCAAAGGAAGTTCATCAGGATCTTGAAGGAAATCTGCCTCAAAAAACATATACTCTTCAAGGGCATCCTCTGTCATAAAATCAGTCCTTACTTCCTCGCATTCTTCTTGTATGGCCTCTTCTTGTTGGGCAACCTCATCACCAAGCACTTTCTCATCAATAACCAGGGCAGCCATCTCTGCATCCTCCTCACTGGATGAAGTGTCACTAGTAGTAGTGCTACTAGTCATATCATCAATACTCGAATCAGCTTCACTTCCCCCTTCATCATCAATAGGCTTCTAATTATCCATATTAAACTATTTTTTATCCCCTTGCTTGTCATACAGAGTAATGACCCCTTTCCTCCAATCTTGAACAGCTTTCACCGCTCTTAGCCATGGTCTTCCCAAAATGATGGGAAATGCACCCATTCTTGTCGGAATAACATGATAGTCCACAAGCACCTTTACATCAAAAGCTTGCAATTCTAACTCCTTGATCACACCTAAGCATTTGACCTTCTGGTGATTGGCCAACCAAATACGAAAACCAAACGCTTCAGTAATATTAAGACCAAGCCTCTCCATAGCTGCTAGTGTGATTACATAAATTTGTGCACCACCATCTATATATGCCTCTCCCAAATTCTTCCCTTTGTACCATACATCCACCACAGGACATATATCAGGTAACTCTTCAACAGATAAAACAGTCACTATCCCTCTGGCAGGCTCCTTCTCTCTCGGGTTCACAAGTCTTTTCCACTGATGTTTCAATTTGGGAGCTAACTCTATCAATTGCCCAAAAGTAATATTAGCTTTTCTTCCAGCCATGTCCTCCTATAAATTGTAGCTATCCTGCCCAACCCCTAGTGGAAAATCAGTCACTTGAAACTTCCTACGAGACTTCCGCTTCTGCTTGACCTTTACATCCCCTCCTTCCTTCACTTTACCTTTCTTCTTGCTAGGCCCTACAGCATCCTTGCCTTCCCTTTCCTGTGGCATCCGTTTCCCCAAAGGAATTACATTAGCTTCTATCTCCTTCGTCTTCTCAAGGGTGAGCACATTCACCACCTTAGTTTTACCCTTCTCCTCATTTGTCAACCCACTGGTCCCTGCTTCGCCTTTAATTTCAATTCCATAATCATTTACCCTATTGGGAATCTGAGAGAGTAAGGGAGACATATCACCCCCCATTCGCGGGCGGCTTGTCACAGTCGGGACTTATATGCCCCAATTCACCACAATTCCAACATGTAGGAATAAACCGTCTACCCCTGCCAAAACCACGGCCACTTCCATAGCCTGTCTGACCTTCAACTCCTTCCTGATTATAACCTCTACCTCGGCCACGTCCACCACCTGTGTTCCCTACCATTTTCAGACTCAGATTCTTCATACAATCCAGTATTTGCCTCATGTCCTGTTGAAGCCCTTCATCAGAAGCTGTAACAGTTGTGG
Source organism: Cibotium barometz (assembly GCF_041138505.1). NCBI lineage: Eukaryota > Viridiplantae > Streptophyta > Polypodiopsida > Cyatheales > Cibotiaceae > Cibotium > Cibotium barometz. The sequence goes on along the minus strand of NC_141093.1, from coordinate 2,338,348 downwards.
GTGCCACCTTTGTCCCCTATGGTGTGGCATTATTCATTTGAGCTTCTGTCGTTGCACTCTTTCCAGCACGGCTCTCATCGGTACCGCTTCTACCCTTCTAATTTTAGGCCTCACTACCACTGGAACCATCCCCAGCTGATTCATCTGTTGCAACTTCCAATCCTTTGATTTGGCAATCTCCACCGCATCCTCATAAGATTTGGTCTTCTTTAATTCAACCTTCCAGCGAATGCTTCCTTTCAATCCTGCAACAAAATGATCCGTCTTCATCATGTCTAGAGGTACTTGATCCTCCCCCAAAGCCCTGCACAAGGTCTCCCACAGCAAAGAGAATTTCTTCACATAATTATCAATTGGCTCCAATTCGCCCTGTGTCAACCCCTGCACTTCATGCCAAACTCTGTCTGGATCCTCTACCTTCTTGAACCTGTTCAAAAGTGCAATCTTCAATCCATCCTCAGTCATTGGAATGCGTGGCTCAGCATCTCTTAACGACCCTTCAAAAGTTTTGAACCATGCCATGGAGGAGTTATCATTGTAGAGTTTTACAAGATATGAGTGAAGCTACAAGATTGCGTAGTGAAGGAAAAAAGAGTATTGATCTTTGGATTGTAAGAATGTGGAGCAAACAATCTCAATAATCAAATAAAGTTTGCGTAAAAATGACATCCCTAAGATTCTTAAAGACCCTAGCTTTCAAAATGAATGCCAGATTGTGCTTAAAGATGTAAGTTCATAATGTATAGAAAGTAAGGCCAGAGAAAGTACTGAAGGTATGTGATGAAACTTCCATCAGTAGAAATGGTTATCATGCTATTCCTAAGTTATTGGTAAATTGCATATGTAAAAACCCTAAGATCTTTCTAGATAATTGTTATGCATAAACATGCATAAACCAGGTATAAACTCATCCACCCAACCACCCTCGAGCCCAAGGGATGCACACATGAATTATAATGAAGTACCTCATACCTTTACCTTGATGTCCCATACCACCAAGAGGTATGACTCCAATCCAGCAGCATGTAGTTGTAGTGTGAATTGGTAGGTGAGTAGATACAATCCTCTCCACAAGAGAATATAACATAACCCAGCCTCCCTTGAGTGTGCCCCATGCCTCTATTATATAGGAGGGGCCTCAAGTGACTCTTGACTCTCCATTTTCCATGTGTGACCCTTGGATGCCTGACCCTAACCTCAACCCTTAAGGTTGGTCCTAACCCATGCTCCACTACTAGAGCTTGTTCCCATGCTCTTATGGTCACAAGCCTAATGTGGGTTAGCCTCCTAATATATGCACATATAACATACTTTCCCTTTCTCAAAACATTGCACTCTTGCACAATGAAAAGAAGGAAATCTACACTGAACATTCTCAATCGACTCCCAAATCGAATCCTCTATTTCCCTATATTTCTACCTAATTTTAACCTCAGGGATTAGTCGACTCTAAAAAATTTCCTTTCCCTAAATTCAAGTACCTTATCAAGTTCATGTGAAACGTAAGATAAATTTTCGACTTCAACGAGTTCTTGAGGAGTAACTTTGTTATCCTCACCTCCCTGTTTCTCTTTCAATCTACTGACATGCAAGACTGAATGAACTCTAACATGTGGAGGCAGTATTAGTTCATACGCAACCGTGCCAATCCGATGTATAACTCGAAATGGACCACAATATCTAGGAGATAAACTCGAGAATTTTTCTATTGACAAAGTCTGAGAGTCTTTAGGAAATTTTAAATAAACCAATACTCCTGGTTCAAAAGACTGAGTTGAGCATCCTCTACCAGCATAGAATTGTGCCCTATCCTCAGCACTCCTCCCTGATAGAATCTCGAGCTTCGATCAGCATTTCCTGGATATCATGAAGAAATCCCTCGATGCATCAAGCTTGATGTCCTTAATACTGACATCAATAGGTGTCCTGGGTTGATACCCCTACATAAGCATGAACGGACTAAAACCAGTAGCCGTATGTTTAGAACGGTTATAGGCAAATTCCATCGTTTGTTGGAAGATACTTTTCCCAATTTGATGATTTTCCAGAGACATATGCACGAAGCATATTGTCTACAATCTGATTCACATGCTCTGTTTGCCCATCAAACTGCGGATGATCAGAGGAACTCATACTCAAAGTAGTTTCCTCGTTGTAAACCATTCGGAATAAAGTAGGAAGACATGGCATTAAAACAACAAGAACTAGGGATCCATCGGTGGTCCGATGTACCCACATCTGCACATGGAATTATCGGCGTCCCAAGTTACCCATATCAACATAGAGAGTCATCAACGTCTCGATGAGTCACATATGTACATCCGTAAACCATCAGGTGGACTGTATAAATCACCTAAAGGATGGAACTAATGTCAACAAAGGAAGAATCCAAAATTCCTTAATCCAAACACAACAAGATATACTCGTTGATCTCTAAAGAAAGAGATTTCAACAAGTGAATATGCTGACGAGATTACACTCATCAAAATATGCAGGCTATAGATTAAAGAAGTTTATCTAGAGAATACCTACACTACAACTTCAAGTGAAGTCATTTAAAAAAAAAGATTATGTTTGAATGTTGGGGTCAACATGCCAAGTAATGTTAGCAAAGCAACAATCTTGAGCCCAAATTATCTGATAAGATAATATATGTGATGGATCACTAGTGTCCCATACCACCATGATACCACCCATACATTCCTTACCAATTTAGAACTCCCTAGTATGCCGTCTAGGAAATATGAATAAAATCTTACATAAAGGAATAAGATGGCCTTATCCCAGACTTTCACATACTAAAACCTATCTCTATATACCTGAGACCACATCAAGGAATAACTCTTTCTGAGTACATCACTAGTAGAAAAGAATTTGAATTATCGGCACCATTCTAATGATAACTACCTAATAAACACAATAAAGCTAGGGTAGAAAAATAACTCACCTAGATACATAAGCAACTAGGTATCCAAGTTGGAATATGTACAAGAGTACAAGGAATATACTCCAAAATTACGTGCAAAAAATGAAGGCAAATGCTACCTTCAAAGCACATGATATTATCCAAAAGATCAAAAGATCCTTATAAAACCATGGATAAAAGCACAGAAATTTCTTAAATTCATGAAAACCATAGTTGATCATAAAAATCAATGCATACCATCTAATGGTCATTAATCATGCCAAAAGAAGCATTAAAATTGGTGGCCAACTCATTAATCCAGAGTATATGAACGTGGTGTCATTCAAAAAAAACCCCAAGTAAAAAAGTGAAACACGTGTGTAGCACTCATTAAAAACCCTTAGACACAAGTGATCTAGGCAGAACCTGATGATCCAAATAAAACTTGGAAAACATTTAATAAAATCCACCAAAACAAACAGATCAACTACCCCATGATAGAATTTATCTTAAGCTTAAAAAATTAAGCATAGACCACACTTAAATAAGTGCAAAATAAGTTATCATGGAAAAGTATCAAAGGAGGCGAGACACACTTTGAACGCAGATTCTAGCCATGATTGAAGAAAGTAAGGAACATGTCCAAAAAGAATGGCTAAACAATGGCAAAACATCGTTTAGAATTAATCCAAACAGAAATAACTACTAAAACGAGGTACAATAGTATTAATAATATGCGAATAACCCGCATCTATCTAATGTTAGCACATGAAAACATACTTCAACACTAAATAACCCTTGAAAATATTAAATTCTCAAGAGAAAAGAATTATCATGATTTTTTTATTTTTCCTAATTTTTTAGGGCCTCAAAATATGATAATTTTGAATTCCACCAAACCTATCTTATGGCATTTCAATCTAAATTTTTCCATAAAATTTTTAGCAAATAGATTTGCCAAAATACCGTTGATATTTTAAAAAATACCAATTTCTAGGATTTTGAAAATAATTTCTAGAATATTCCTAATTTTTCCTAAAAATCCCATTGTTCACGAAATTTCCAATTTCGCCCGACAATTCTCAAATCCAATGAAAAATTACAATTTTAATGGAGTTTTTAAATTTTTGGGCAAAAAATAGATTTTTAAAGGAATTTAAATAGTCATGAGCGCTCGAATGGACACACCACATGCCAATCATCAATCCCACATTTTCAAGAAATTTAAAATAACCTTTGTCTAATTTTTCACTAATTTTCAAGATTTTTTTGAAATTTTTAATTAACCCCAAGCGCATTAGAGTACGAACGGTCCAAAAATTTTGGAATCCCAATGGTCTTCCTGGAATACAGAAAGCCAACAATTTCAGGAAAATGAAAAGACAAAAAAAAAAATCGGAATGTGAAAGGTCAAAAGTTTTCGGAATCTGAAAGGTCAAAAGATTCTCGGAATTCAGAAAGTCAATAGGTTTCTCGAGAAATGGAAAGCCAAAAGGCTCCAAGAAAATAAATTTAGTCTTAAAAAAATGATTAAGGGGGGTGGAATTTTCCTCCCAACAGCCTGAGCAGCAGTGAGAAACCCCCCCTGCGCGTTGCGCTTCTTGAGGTAGAGAGGAGGAGAGCTCCTCTCTCCTCTCCTTCTTTTCCATTCTATCAATCTTTCTCTCTCCACCCCCTCCTCTCTGTTAACAGAGAGGAGGATTAAGCATTAATTAAACTTACTTAATCATAATTAAATTAATTATGATTAATGTTGAATAAAACTGTGCCTATTAAGAGGCGTTCACACACGCGGGAGAGGAAAATAGAAGGAAAATTCAGATTTGAGAGGAGAAAAGAATCCCACGCACACGGGAGAGATCTCAATGCATCAATTGGCTGCCCCACATTGCATTTCAGTAGAAAATTGATAGCATCTCCGTGGAAAACCCACCAAAATGCATAAAAAATATAATTTTTTTCATAAAAATACTCTAAAGATTTCTAAATAATTAGAAAAAATTCCTAAAAATTGTCAAATTTTAGGGAATTCATTCTACCAAAAATATCTACAATAAAATATGCAATGTTTTGATAAAAATTCCATAAATGCTTATTTTAAACTTAAAAAAATAGCATTGAACTTACGGAATTCCTCCGCAACATCGATTCGTCCATTGAATAGAAGAAACACGCGTTCCAACCACCATATCGATGATCCACCTGATAATCATCAAAATAAATCAACAAAATAATATTTTTATTTAGTAAATATTAAATCTTACTTTTAAAAAAATGCTAAAATTTGGAATAAGAAATAAAAAACAACAATTAACTAGAGATTGCTCTGATACCACTATTAAAACCCTAAGATATCTCTAGATAATTGTTATGCATAAACATGCATAAACTCATCCACCCAACCACCGCCGCGAGCCTAAGGGATGCACACATTAATTATAATGAAGTACCGCATACCTTTACCTTGATGTCCCATACCACCAAGAGGTATGACTCCAATCCAGCAGCATGTAGCTGTAGTGTGGAATGGTAGGTGAGTAGATATAATCCTCTACACAAGAGAATATAACATAACCTAGCCTCCCTTAAGTGTGCCCCATGCCCCTATTATATAGGATGGGCCCTTAAGTGATTCTTGACTCTCCATTTCCCATGTGTGACCCTTGGATGTCTGACCATAACCTCAACCCTTAAGGTTAGTCCTAACCCATGCTCCAGGTTAGCCTCCTAGTATATGCACATATAACAGCACATACCACATCGTTTATGTGTGTTTGGTCTTCCCCCGTCCACACAAAGTTTCAGTAGAAAGACAGAATCAGAATATGGCTATTATATAAGTGCTTGGTGAGTCTAGAAATATTTTAGCTTGCATGCCTTTGAAGAACCCCGCCCCAAATAAAAATAAAAATGTGACAAATGTGCACTCATTTCAATATAACGAGTATAATAATATATGGGTTGATGCTAAAAAAGTCCAAACTACAATGATGAAGGTGTATGAAATATCAATGGAGAATACGTGGTAAACTCATTTTAAAAAAAATAGATGAGGCACAAGTTCTCAAACATTAAAAAATGAAAAGAATCAGCATTGTCTTGATGAAGAGAGCCTTAAACTATCCAGTTGGTATGAGTGAGGACACATTATATTGCAATGTTCAATCAAAAAATGAACCGTGGTGGATAGGTGTAGCATAGGCGCCAAATAAGAGTCATGAGACTCTTAAATGGCTCTTCACACACACTGATATTCCAGACATCATAGATGCTCATAATATAGGAGTGCCTCTTATAGTGGAGAACATTAGTTCTTCATTCACTGTAGAATGACACATGAGTGTGCTGATCTTAAAGTTCTTAAATGCACATTTAGAGTAACATTAGGTCCAAATGCAGCATACCCATGCCTATATTGCATGCAAGGACAAAAAGATGACTGTTGGTGTGACACATCAAGAAAGTGATGTTGATACAAGAAGCTTCAAGCTTCTTCAAGCCAGCCTCCCTCAAAAATAGAAAACTAAAAAATAAGAGGCCAAAAGCAAGCTGCTATAAAGAAGTCTGGGAAAAAAACAAAAAGCAAGCAAAAACCATTACCAGCTTGGGATCATGTCTTCTTGCCCATTAACCTTGAAAGGGTTCACATATGTACTTTACATGTAGAGTTGAGAATAATAGATAAACTAATCAGACTTCACTTGGACTACGCTTATTCAATAAAAAGCAAGGGAGATCCTAGATTAACTGAATTGTATGATGCATGCATAGAAAAATGTGAGGCTTTGTTATCAAAGATGGGTTTCGATGGAGGTCATGTGGAGCTTAAGAAAGACTTTAAGCAGTCATGAAAAACTAGTGATGTTATAGAAGCTGATGTCTCAATGGGTGGAGCAAAGGCAAGGAGGTTCTTGTCTAACTTTGAAGGTAAACAATTGAATGCAGTTTGGGAGTGCTGGAAAGAGTTATGTGAATGCACAACAAATCAAGCAAGTGATCCGAAAATGGCCACAAATAGAATGGAAGTATGGGTGCATTTAAATACTTTTGTCAAGATTCTCCGACAATCTAAAGTTGAAGGAGATTAGACAAAAAATTTCAAAGAAGAAATCAAAGCTCTTGTAAATTCCATCGTGAAAACATGGGAAAAAAAGGATATTACCAAGTTTATTTGTTGGTAAGCCACAACTATATGTGCTAAATTTTATTAAATACCTAACATGACGCAACTAATAAAATGTTAAATACCTAACATGACACCGTATGTTTTATTTTGCATATCCTGCTGAACCACAATGTATTTTTTGTGGAGACCTATGGAGACAACTTGCAGTATGGAATACACAAGGAATGGAAAAATATCATTATCAAGCACGCACATGGTACTTCAGGACAACTAATCACGGTGGTGGAACAACAAAAGTGAATTCATTTTGTGAGATATTCAATACATTTTACAAAAGAAGATTCGAAAACTGAAAGAGAGAGAGAGCCATCAAAACAATGAAGAAGTTCAGAATGATATTTGTAAGTACACATGCTGATAAAACGGATGATTTTTGCTGTTTTCAAAATAGTAGTAATTTGGACATAACTTTTAGAAGGGACATAGTTTGATCATGAAACTTGGCTTGATGGAAAGCCCATGATATAAACTAAATCCTGGAATCATCAAATGACAATTATTGGATAAATTTTTGACTCGCTAATATTGAAATGATGTTTTTTATACAGGTGGAGCATGAATTTTTCTCCTTCCATATGCAAGCTAATAATGTAAAACTTGAGGTGCACCCATGTTATATAGGGTAAATACTACTTTGTTTTGAATTTTCCAAAACTTTAGAGCCACTTTTTGGGCCTCTTCTCATACATGGCCTTTTGTGCAACCTATTTTTAATACATAAAATGTCTAATTATGAGCCTAATTTTGATTTTCATCAAAGGGGAAAGCTGTGTAAGTGCATTATTTGTTATAACTATAGGTGTAGACTACTTGTGCAAGCATAGTTATGATTAGTTTTTGATAAAAGATGATCAAATTTTATATTTTTATTTTTTACAGTTTTTTTAGAACTAGGCGATAAGAACCTACTTAAGTGGAGGCTAAGTTAGTGTCATACACATCAAATTATGGCTTATTTATCTCATCTCAAGCATGAAAACCAATAATTAAGGGCTACATTATTTTTTAATGGCGTGATTGAGTTTTGATAATACGCGTTACTTTTGCTGATTTTATGCAACTTTTTTGAAAAAAATTCTAGGAAAGAAAAATGATTTTTTTGGTGAACTTCTACCTCCTTGGACTGATGTATGCTATCAAAATATCTTGGGAAAAATACTATTGATATCATTGGATTTTTTTTTGAGAGAATGATGCTTGCATATTTGGAAAAATCCTGAAAAATGTTCATTTTCAAGACATATGCTACTTTGTTGCTTATGTACTTCCAAATAAAAAGGCATTTTATATGTTTAGCATTTTTTACATAAGCGTAGGGTTATGTTCTACATACCCAATGAAGCATTTTGGTTTTTAAAGCCTACATTAGGAGTTTGATTTTTTTTCGCAACCCCCAAGAAAGGACACTTAAGTGTCCTGTTTTGGTACCAAACTAGTGCTAAGGCAGCATGAACATTGGTGTTTGGTCCCAAAATATATGCTAAGAAACAAAGGAAATAGGATGCTCTACATCCCCAAAATCCTGGTTTGTATCCAAAAAACCTAATGTCAGCTCTTTATCAAGAAGAAGAACTTTCTCTATATTCATTAGAACATGAACATATTCTATGTATCTCGATAAAGTTTTAAATGCAAGAAGAGGAATGGTAGGATCATTTGAAAACCTTGCATGATAAACTCTAAAGATATCCTTCTTGAGCTTTGGAAGAAAATGAGCAAGGGAATAATCCTTTCTAACTTTGAGCCTTTTTCCTCCAGATCTTGCAAGGAATTGATCTTCATCATGGATTACAATCTATGAAAGAAAAAATCAATTAAATAACTAAACTACAACTGTTCAATTTTTGTATGCCATTATTGATCAATACAAAATCATGTCCCTCCAAAGGATAGGAACGCAATACAAGCAAGGTGATGGATTCTATAGTGAGGGCATTTCTTTCTCCACCTCTAGCTCTAGTAGCTCTTCAGCTTTACGTTCATTCTCACCTTCACCCAACACAAGATATTTATCACTTTCTTGCTATTTTACAACTATAGGATCTACTGTATCTACATGAAGAGAAAGGAAGCAGAAAAAAGGCAACATTATACTCCAAAAATGAGCACTTCCTCCCTTGGTGGAAAGGACAACCATTAGAAAAGATAGTCACTCTCCTTGGTAGATAATCTCTTTCTCTCAAAAGCAAGGGAGTGGGAGTGCACAAAAGGTTGTCTTTAGGAACCTGTTTATCACCTACAAGCTTTTTGAAAGTGATCCATTCATCTTCCACAAGGGGCATAGAGGAGGCAAAAAACATTGTGCTTAAGGAAAAATAACCATTCAGCAAAAACCTCACATCATCAAAAGACCCATGGTAACCAACTCTATGCAAAAGATAAAAAATATCATCAGCTCTGCTGATGTCTTATTTACATTCATTCACTCTATTTCCCCAACGTCCACATCCTCCATATCTAAAACCAAGGAAGAAATGAAAGATACTGTTTCCGGGGAACACAAGATATTTTGGCAAGATCTGAATGACCATATGTGCGTCGTGGAAAATGGGGCCAACAACTATCCAGAACAAAGCAAAAAAGAACTATCCAGATAGTTCAAAACGCTTCTAAGCACGCCATGGTGGCAAACTAGGCAGAGAGCACAGAATTGTGTACTGTGGTAGGACACCCTCTCTGGAAAGTAATGCAAAACTATAATCCAGAAAGATGTGGTGCTTATATGTGCACCGTGGTAGACCTATGGCAATCGAACAAAAAATTGATGAAAATTCCACAAAAAGAGGTGATCGAAATTTGAAAAAAATTAAAAAATGAGCCATTTCAATAGATATTTTAGCTTCGATGACACGTGGCAATAGCGGTTACGCCACGTGGACGCATGGATGAACGGATATTATCACATGGCATAACGGCTAGTCCCACGTGGCATTAAGAACTATATAAGGATTGTATCATTTCCATTTTTTAAAACTCTGTTAAACATTTTTTTTCGTGCTCTCAAGCATCCATCTATTTGACGAGGTATGTGTTTTCCCTTTTCATATTTCTTGCCATATTTTCATGGTGCGCACATCCAATTTTTGGGTAGAGAAGGCATTCCATTTGTATGCCATGCAAAGAGATATACAAAGTCATATTTCTTAAATGGCATGCTAATTAATTCTCTTATCTCTCTCGCGACAGGCTTCTCGTCGTTCGGTTTACTTGCCCAACCACTTCTTGTGCACAGAATGCAAATAGAACTCCCCGATAGGTTTACACGCGGTGCACTTGCCTGACCACTTCTTGTGCACAATGCACAAATAGAATAGTGTTCTTGCATGGCGTGCAAATGTAACTCAACCTCTTCGTGAATATGCCATTTGCGCACCGTGATAGCCACAGGGGTAAGTATCAATGGTTTTGTATGGTGCACAAATGGAAATCCTCCTCTCCAGATTAGGCCATTTGTGTGCCATGATAGCCAATGAAGTCATGCTCACATGTTCTTTATACCTTGTGTGTCCAATGTACTTCTTGGGGACTACAACCATGATTGCTCACATGTTCTTTATACCTTGTGGTAGGAACTTTCTCATAATCTTATTCATAAGGTTATGACCATCCCTTTTCACTTGTGAGTAGATGGCAAGGATTAAGAAAACAATGTAAAAGTCTTATCCAAAGAAGGAAGCTTCAAAGAAACCTCTTTGTTGGCTGAAGCTGGCAACTTTGGCAAAGGCAAACAGGGATCTCTGTTACATGCTTTATCTTCTAGAGGTGTTAAAAAGAGGGTCAACTACCAGATCAAGGACCTTAGAGAAATAAGGAAAGCTCAAAAGTCTATTGAGCATCTGATTTCTAGGGCTCCATTCTTGACACTTATAAAAGAGATTTGTAATTCTTTTAGACTTAGCGAGTTTGGATTCATATGGCAAACAAATTTAGTTGAATGCATTCAAGAGGTATCTCGAGACTTTTTGATAGAATTTATGCATGATGCCTACTATTGTCCAAGACATGTACCCAGGGTTACACTTATGGATAAAGACTTCAAGACATTGATGCTTATTAGATGGAGGTATGACAAGCTTCTGACTCCTCAAGGGCCTCCAAGTCTCAGGGCTAGTGAGATTCTATATGTTTGTCTAGCAAGAGATCCTAAGTAAACAGACTGAAGTTATAGTTGAAGATGTCACAGAAAAGGACCTAGGTGAGGTTGCAAGAGAAGATGAGAGGCTAGTTTTGCAGCTAAAGAGTGAAACATTGAAAAACTCAAAGAGATTCTAGGGCAAATAATTGTAAATGTGGGACTTCCTGGAAGGAGTTACTACCTCACAATTTCCCCTGAAGACACCATTTTTTTGTTTGATAAGGGTAATGCAATTACAGATAATGTGATTTTTATTCTTTTCAAGTAAGGTTCTGCACAGCTTGGTATCTTTTTTAGGTAAGGTTTTGCACAATTTGGTATCCTTTTGATATTTTGCTTGTATCAAGTTCCTATATTAATGTTTGAAATTTTACAGTTCTTTGTTGTGTACATGTCAGAGGAAATGTCAGCGGAAGACTACAACAAAGTTTTTGTTGTAGATCATCTCATTTCTGGAAGAAGCAAAACATTTTGGCCATTTTTAAGGTCTATAAATTTTGACAAGGTTTTTTTTTAGCTGTTCCATATCATGAGGGGTGAGGTGTTGCCTTTTGCTTTTGTTTTCTATTTAGCTATGCTTCCTTCATTTCTCTTTATATATATATATATATATATATATATATATATATATATATATATATATATATATATATATATATATTTTTAGTTTTCATTAGAGTGTCATAGTAATTGACCTCAAATTTAAAAAAGTTTGTTTTCTCAACTCAATGTATGGACAACATGGAGAATTAATATTGTAAGCCTAAATTTTACCTCATGAGCCTTTTTTTGAAATTGTCTTCCATGGCTGTTGCTCGTCATTTTTTATGCTTGTGGATTTTCTAAAAGATTACTTGCTCATTTGGAGACAATGCATCCTCCTATCAAAGATAAACAACCAACTATGTATTCACTCCCAGTTTCTTTACAAAAGGATGCTACTAGCTATGGTTGGAGGGTCATTGCTAATGCTTGGAGGGTTGTCAGTGCCAAGCTATTTATTGGACCTCAAAGAACTCATGTAAGTGCTCTATAATGTATTATTTAAGTTTTTTTGTTGAGTTGTGTCAATAATCCACAACGTGCTACACAGATACATACGTCTGGTACGTGAGGGCCATTGCCATCAAGAAGATGCTTGAACTGCATGTTGTCATACCAGCAGCTGATCCTGACTTAGAGGACTCACCAGTGCTTGTCATTCCAAGGAAAAGAAAATCTACAAACCAGAAGGTAGATTCTTTGGGTAAAAAAGGACACAGTGTGCTTACCCCAAAACAAAAGTTGCATGTCTCATCTAAAAGACAAAAGGTGCAAAAGGGGAAGTCTCCAAAAAACCAAACCTCAATGGAGTCACCTAAGAAAGACATAACAAAGACAAGTGATAAGGAGACAACTCCCTAGAAGCAAACAAAAAAGGGAGCAAACAACTAAAGAGACATCAGAGAAGCAGGACTCTAGGACAACAGCTCTAAAGTTAGGTGAGAAAGATGCAACTCCCAAGAAGCATACTCCTAAGAAGAAAACTCTTAAAGCATCAAAAAAGGAGCCAACTCTTAAGAAGAAAACTCCTAAGGCATCAGAAAAGGAGGAAACTCCTAAGGAGCAAGGAAACTCCTAAGAAGCAAACTACCGAGGCATCAGAAAAGGAGGCAAATCTTAGGAAGCAAACTCCCAAATCATAAAAAAAACACAAAACTCCCAAGAAGCAAACTCCCAAAGCATTAGAAAAGGAGAGACCTCTTGAGCAAGGCAAAACTGAGGAAGAAGCTTCCAAGGAACAAGAATAGCATCAAGATAACATCTCTTGAATCATATTGTATAGACTCACTATCTATATCCATTTTGCCTTGACGATATTCATGTACACAAATCTTTATGTCGATACTATGACAAAAATCTTTATATCGATACTATTAACTTTCATTGATAACTCAAACTTGTAGACATGTTTTAAACTATTGAGCTTTGATGAATTGTAGCTGCATGTAAAGTCAAAAACAATGTTCATTGCATTACAAAAAAAGGGGGAGTACAAAATGTTTCAGAGAGAGAAGAATACATCTATTGATATAGGAATATCAGTGTAATAAAATGTCTTCTCTGATCTTTTTCCAAATTTTTGTTCGTTTATATGAAAAGAAATTATGTTGATTCATTACTTAGAATGAATTCCAAGGTTGCACGAACATGTTTTAATGTCCACTTTGAAGTCATTGTGACAAGATCTTGCATTCACCAGAAGTAAGCCATACTTGCAAATCCTTTTTTTCCATATTCTCCTCTGAATCCAACGGAACCCAGTTACCTTGTGTTTTCTTTCATTCCTTGTATTGGAAGCCCATGTAAAGTGTTTGTCATTGAATTTGGTATGACAAGATCGATGAGTCATTGCATGTCCGACACATAAATAACTCCCCTTTATGTATCTCCTAATAGCCTTCCATTCCTCTTCATGCAAATCATCAAATGTTGAGGCTTCAACATTGTCCTAGTTCTATGCATCCCTACTTTACTAAAGAATGCATGAAGACAAAGAAACCATGAAAGTTTTACCCTCTTTGAAATCCTTCCAATTTTCATTGAAGAGTGTATATCAACCAACATCTTTGACCTTAAATCATTAACAATCTGCTTGTCTAGAGTTTCCCAAGCAACAATAAGAGTATGAAGTGTTGGTATAGGAACTTCTTCCATACTTTCATATTCTATGGCCCAAGGTTGAACAATATAGTTTGCATTGGAGAGATTGTAAGATTCCTCCCCAGCCTCTCAGGATGTCCAGTATCTTCCCTTGTAGTCAAATCCCTCTTCAAAAATATAAAGGATCTTGTTTCTACCAGTTTTGGCCTAGAGAGAGAAAATCTTTTAGACAGTGGTAATTCAATTTTTAAATATTTTTGGATGAAAAAATATCTCTTCTTATTAAAATAAGTTCCCCCGAAACAAAAGTTCAAAAATATTTTCAGAAGGTGCATTAGAAATCAAGTATAATCTGTTCAAGAGGCCTTATCCTGAGGGTCAAGATTTCTTTGAAATTTTAAATTAAGGTTCCTATGGGCCAAAAAGATCAATCCATGTGTGGGGAGGAGATAAATCCAATTTGTAAAAGAAAAATACCCAAAAAATGAGTAAATGCTCACATAAGATGAAGAGTTGACTATGTACAAGGGTTATTAGTAAAAAACTATGAGTATTACTAAAAAAATGAGATATTTTGGGTATAATGATTTCATTTTGACACATGTATAAGGAAGCGGAGTCCCTTCAAGGAGGTGCCTACTTCACATGCTTGAATGAGTTTTAAACTCAAAAATAATGTGATATTTTTATCTCTCCTCTCTCTTGGATCAAACCGAATCAAAACCGAATAAAAAAGGAACCAAACTAGGTCCAAATTCAACCAAACTGAATCTAAAAAATTCTAGAAATCAGTTGGTCTTGGTTAGAGCCTCCCTCTCCTATAAATAGAGCCTGAGACCTTTGTAAAAAAATGGGAGAACTATACTATGCCAGAATTATGCTGAAATAATGATAAATTTTACTATTCTCTAAAATTCTCTCCAAATTGAAGAAATTGGAGCTTCCCTCCTTCTTCAATCTCCATTGGTGGCTCCATCAACACACCAAACCAATTGATTGGTTGGGGGCCTCTACCGTGATCAAAGAATCAAGTAATTTGTAAGGGTAAGGGTGAATTTTGATCTTTTTCTATAATTTCTCAATGTTTCTCTCTTCTCAATCCCTCTCAAGCTTGAGAAGCTTAATTGGAATGGCTTTTTAATGCTATTGAAGTTAATTGATGAATGGTAGTAAGGAAATACATAAATTCCGATTTATGCTTAATTTTAATGGTTTTTATGATTTTTGTCTTCTCTAAAATGATTATGATGTTATGCCTCATTGAAAAAAGGCATTCCCCTCTCTTCTTTAATAAATCCAACCATTCTTTATCCTAGATGAATGATTAATGGATAAAATCAAGTTTTTCATAATGTTTCTCTTTGATAAGTAGAAAATGTTTACATTAGAATGATTTAAATACTCTTAGTAAACTTCTAATTAATTTTAGAGAATTAAAATTTGAAAAATGGTCAGCCATACAAAGGAGGTTATGGCAAAATTTTCTAAAATTATGTAAAATAGGTTTTACTTTTTTTTAATTCAAAAAGAGTAATTCCCATCGTATATGTATTCTTAAAGTGCTAATTTTCATCCTAGGTATAAGAAAATGCATACTAAAAATATTTTATTAAAAAAGTGTTACTTTCTTTAGAATTAAATTCTATGCATAGAAGG
This sequence comes from Cibotium barometz, assembly GCF_041138505.1. NCBI lineage: Eukaryota > Viridiplantae > Streptophyta > Polypodiopsida > Cyatheales > Cibotiaceae > Cibotium > Cibotium barometz. The sequence continues at coordinate 2,322,823 of NC_141093.1, read as the reverse complement.
AAGCATAGTGAAATTATTATTTTGATTATAAAAGAGTGATTTTTATCATAAATGATTTGTATGCATAAACATATGCATAAAATCTAATTTTTATATTAAAAGAGTGATTTTCATCATAAATGATTTGTATGCATAAACATATGCATAAAAGATATTTTTTATATTAAAAGTGTGATTTGATCATAAATGATTTTTATGCATAAATTAGATGCATAAAAGAAATTCTTTTATATTAAAAGAGTGATTTTTATCATAAATGATTTGTATGCGAAAACATATGCATAAAAGATATTTTTATATTAAAAGTGTGATTTTCATCATAAATGATTTTATGCATAAATTAGATGCATAAGAGAAATTCTTTTATTCGAAAAGTGTAATTCCTACTAAATTAGATTTATGCATGGAAAGATACATAAAAAATTTATTTTAATACAAAAGTGTTATTCTCATCAATTTTGATTTTATACATAGAACGATGCATAAAGAAATCTATTTTTAGTTCAAAAAGAGTTATTTTCATCAATTTTGATTTTATGCATAGGAAGATGCATAAAAGATTGATTTTTAATTCAAAAGTGTCATTCTCAATTAAATTGAATTTATGCATAGGAAGATGCATAAAAGATTTAATTTTATTTTGAAAAGTGTTATTCTCATTAAAATAGAATTTATGCATAGTAAAATGCATAAAAGGTTTATTTTTAATTCAAAAGTGTTATTTTGCTTAAAATTGAATTTATGCTTAAATATATGTAAAAAAAAGATTTAAAAAAAATGTTATTCCTACTAAAGTTGTCTTTATGCTGCCTAATTAGATGCGTAAAGAATCTTTATATCAAAAAATTAAAATTCTCTTACATTCTATAAATAGATGTGATGAGATGTGATAGGAATCACATAGATGTATGAATGTGGATGTGGATGTGGATGTGGATGTGGATGTGGATGTGTGGATGTGGATGTGGATGTATGAATATGGATGTGGAAATGGATGTATGGATGTGGATGTGGAATGTAGATGTGGATTGTTGGATGTGGATGTGGATGTGGATGTGGATGTGGATGTATGGATGTAGATACGGAATGTGGATGTGTATGTATGAATACGGATATGGAAGTGGATGTATGGATATGGATGTGGATGTGGATGTGGATGTGGATGTGGATGTGGATGTGGATGTATGAATATGGATGTGAAAATGGATGTATGGATGTGGATGTGGATGTATGGATGTAGATACGGAATGTGAATGTGTATGTATAAATGCGGATATGGAAGTGGATGTATGGATATGGATGTGGATGTGGATATATAGATGTGGATGTAGATGTATGAATGTGGATGTGGATGTGGATGTATGGATGTGGATGTGGATATGGATGTGTGGATGTGGATGTGGCTGTATGAATATGGATGTGGAAATGGATGTATAGATGTGGATGTATGAATATGGATGTGGATGTGGATGTGGATGTGGATGTATGGATGTAGATACGGAATGTGGATGTGTATGTATGAATGTGGACATGGAAGTGGATGTATGGATATGGATGTGGATGTGGATATAGATGTATGAATGTGGATGTGGATGTGGATGTATGGATGTGGATGTGGATGTGGATGTGGATGTATGAATATGGATGTGAAAATGGATGTATGGATGTGGATGTGGATGTGGATGTATGAATATGGATGTGAAAATGGATGTATGGATGTGGATGTGGATGTGGATGTATGAATGTGGATGTGGATGTAGATACGGAATGTGGATGTGTATGTATGAATACGGATATGGAAGTGGATGTATGGATATGGATGTGGATGTGGATGTAGATGTATAAATGTGGATGTGGATGTGGATGTGGATGTATGGATGTAGATACGGAATGTGGATGTGTATGTATGAATGCAGATATGGAAGTGGATGTATGGATATGGATGTGGATGTGGATGTAGATGTATGAATGTGGATGTGGATGTGGATATATGGATGTGGATGTGGATGTGGATGTGGATGTGTGGATGTGGATGTGGAAATGGATGTATGGATGTGGATGTATGAATATGGATGTCGATGTGGATGTGTGGATGTGGATGTGGATGTATGGATGTAGATACGGAACGTGGATGTGTATGTATGAATGCGGATATGGAAGTGGATGTATGGATATGGATGTGGATGTGGATGTATAGATGTGGATGTAGATGTATGAATGTAGATGTGGATGTGGATGTGGATGTGGATGTATGAATATGGATGTGAAAATGGATGTATGGATGTGGATGTGGATGTGGATGTGGATGTGTGGATGTGGATGTAGATGTGGATGTATGGATGTGGATGTGGATGTGGATGTAGATGTATGGATGTAGATACAGAATGTGAATGTGTATGTATGAATGGATGTGGATGTAGATGTATGGATGTAGATACGGAATGTGAATGTGTATGTATGAATGCGGATATGGATGTGGATGTATGGATGTGGATGTACGGATGTGGATGTACGGATGTGGATGTGTATGTGGAATAATGAATGCGAATGTGTATGAGAAATGATGCGACAATGATATGAATGAATCTGATGTGATGAGATGGAAATTGATGTGATTGGATGAGAATGAGTACACATATGAATGGAATGTGGAATAAGTAATGTAGATTGATGAGAGATAATGTGGAAAGATGAGAGTTCATTATACAAACTGTATTTGTAACCTGTTTGTAAATGACTGTTTTATGTCAAGAATGCTGGGGAAGCATTTTGACTGTCTTGTGATTAAGGTCGTGGAGACCTAACTGATAAAGTTGCAATTGCTGGACGGAGAGTCAATGGAGGACGTCTCACGTAGCAAGGTCGGCCGAGGTCTTGACCAGCCTCGGTTCGATTTAAATGGTGAGCTTCCGGTACGGTGGATGAGGGACCAAAGAAGCGACCTATGAGTGAAGCGCTAGGTGACCTGCGACCTAGAGGGTGCTGACCATACGGTGCTCGGGCTCTGGGTCGCCAAAGATACCCACAAGTGCATCGTGGAAGATATTGAATCAAGGAGTAAGAGTTGTTTTCTGAAACCGGGCATGGATCTGGTTGATTGACCTTGTTGGTCCTCAATGGATGAGTCCATGGCTCTTTTATATGGATCTGTCGGTTGATCTTGCTGATCTTCCACGGAGATTCCATTTTGTTATGTGAATATATTGCCGGTTACTATGAGCTAGGAACTATCGAAAAGACCCCCGAGTGAACAGGTGGTGAGCGTTCTGGTTGCCAATGATGCCATAAGTACACCGATGAAGGAATGATTAGAAATAAGCATTCAACTAGAGATTTTGAGGATTGTGATCAGTGACACAATGGTTTCATTAAAAGATTGTTTTAAAGATAGTTGATGCTGAGAAAAAAAAGGCAATTTCATATTGGGTGTGTAAGTGGTGTGACTAGTTTTATGTTTGCATGAACATCCGGCTAGGGGGCCTGGGAATTCTTTTCCCCGGGACAAAACCTAACCAAATTCCTGATTGGATCCCATCACTACAGTGGTTGGGTGGTTGGCTAACCCATGGGACTGGATGGGGTTAGGCTGGACTGATGGATCCGTAAATCGAGACTCAATTTCTGTTTAGTTCGATAGATGAAGTAAATCCCGGACAAAAATTATTCTATGGAAAAGAATCAACAGCTGTGCCTCTGAATGAAGAAAAAAGCATTGGTCTCTATGATCTAAGTACAGTCTTTTTCCCTGATCTGACTTGGGACTTACGGGTTCAGTCAGATGAGCTCAGTTAGTTAAGGCTTTTGACTACGTTAGGGAAAAGTTATCCTGGTGGAATCGCTCGTGCTTTCCAGGCAAGGAAGTTTTTCCGGGTTCGGTTTTGGAAAAACCGATGGATTAGTCTCTTGTCTAGATATCCGTGGGCAAGGCCCCGAGTGTGGGACCCTACCCCGTGCAAGAAGTGTTACTTCCGGTGGTAGCACCCCTGAAATCGTTGCGCGGTGGGGACAGGGATCTTACAAGGTACAATCCTTTCTTTATGAAACATGTAGAAGGTTTATCAGGATATAGAATGTTGTTGAATTCAATGTGCATTACATTGAATGAACTTGAAAATGATTCAACGGGTTGCCACTCCATGCTGGTTGTGGAAAAACATCTGCACTATAAATTTAAAATCAGTTACACATACCAAATGAAACATTATTGACAATTCTCAATACTTACAATGTGTAGGAATTGGTCGCTCAATTGTCGAGGGATCCAAGTTCATCTCCTTTGGCATGTAGACATGTTTTACATTAGCATACCACTTTTTATCCTCTCCTATTTTGAACTCTAAGATCTGTCCTTTCCAATGGAATTGAACATTTTCTCTCTTGCATCTTTTGATTATGTGGGGACCTTTATAGAATGAAAGAATGGTCACCCAGTCATGTACCTTGTATGTTATTGGTTTCCATTCTCCACTGTCAACCTGTTTGTGAACTATTATGGCATGTATCATGTTTGAAGGATGTTGCAACAATGAAGAACCTAAGTTTGCCATTTTTGGTTGTGAGCAGAGAATAAAGAAGAAGAGTGAAAAACATTTAAAACAGTAATAATAGTTTGGCTGCATTCAAGACCAACAATGAATAATAAACAAACACAGGAGATACAAACCCCTTTAAAGATTTGGGCAAAAACTATTGATTTGAGATAAATTTGGAGCCGATTCTTCAACTTCTACCAAATTTAGTGATAGACATGCAAAAGTAATACAAGGCCATTTTTTTAATTTCCAGCCCTAATGTCTGTCACTCTCAAATTCTTTGCACACATTGTCCTACAACCAAATTTCTTTCGCAACTTTTCAGAGAACCAAAAACTCGACATACATAGTCAAAATCGATAGTTTCATAGAGTGCATGTGAGAAAAACATGTTTAGTCAAAATATGAACTGAAATGGCATTGAATTCAAATTTTGAAATCACTGAGGTCCTACGAACTTCTCCTACATAATATAATATAATGCCCCTTTGATTTACCACTGAATTCAAATTTTGAAATCACTGAGGTCCTACGAACTTCTCCTACATAATATAATGCCTCTTTGATTTACCACGGAAAGGACAGTGCTGGATGTGATAATGCACCTTATTGTTGTGTCTACTTCTTGTGGTTGCTTTTGCCTCTAGTTATCTGTAAAGATGTACTTCCAAACCAAAGGGAAAGAGATAGAGTTACCCTTACTCATATTCTACTTCCTTTTCTTGCCTCTCATACTTACTTCTTGAGCTCTTCATGTAAACTTGTGCACTGATAACATGAGAAGAATGTGGCTCGAGAGAGGGTGAGCTTGAGCTCCTTGTAAGAAAACACAATACACAAGAGTAGAAAAGCACACAAGGAAGATGAATGGCTAAATTTTCTTCTTGTCTTCTCTACAACTATAATATAAGGATAAGAGTATATACTATAAAGAAAGTACTTTCCTACTATAACATACAAAAATCGATCCATAGTATGAACCTGACTACATGAGCTGACACTTATTAGTGGATATTTTATACATTAAGCATCTAAAAAGGTATGGTATTTTACCTTAGTCATACACACCTTTACATTTGCACAACCATGGCACAACCATACCCTTTTAGATCCCATAATTTTTCATATCCCTTCACATGCATGAAGAACAACTACCACTTTCATCTCTTGTATTCCAATCAATCAAGCATTCATGGATCTTTGTGCATGTTTCTCTTTGTGTAAATACCATGTTGAGGATTAGCCTTCAACACGTGGTGATCCTACTCTTTGATCTTTTACCTCAATTTCTTACTGGGAAATGGAAGATTTAGAGATGTAGGGAAGAGAGAAATGGATGTCTCATGGGATTTCTGTGGAGATAACTAGCTTTGTAACATGCTTTCAGAAGCCATCGCTATAGCAGTGCTTCCATTGTTCCATCATTCTTATCAATTCGGTGCTGTGAGGCCCATACGGGATGTGCTTATGCTTTCCCAACATGGTGAAGGGCGTCGGTCTTTCGATTGCCCCTACTATTCCTATTGTGATGCTTACAATTGCAGGAGTATTGTCCTCTTGTATATTTGAAGAGGAACTTCATTATCTTCCTGATGTGGTGCATATACATATACATATACATATATATATATATATATATATATATATATATATATATAGGCTGAACGAACAATAATTAATTATTGTGGTTTAAGGTTTCAACCTTATGGTTGGCTGCGGAGTAGCGGAGAGCCAACAAATTTTTGTTCTCGCCTTACAACACTGGAAGAGCAGAGCACGTGACAAAAAAAACCCGACGAATTTTGTTTTATTAAAAACGTTCCTCTATCTCTCTCAGATAATGCAAACCACACCCCAAATGTTCCTTCCTCTCTCTCTCCCCATTCGTTTTCCCTTCATCATCATTGCGCTCTCTCTCTCTCTCTCTCTCTCTCTCTCTCTCTCTCTCTCTCTCTCTCTCTCTCTCTCTCTCTCTCAGATCTCTCTCAGATCTCTCTCAGATAATGCAAACCACACCCCAAACGTTCCTCCCTCTCTCTCTCCCCATTCGTTTGCCCTTCATCATCATTGCGCTCTCTCTCTCTCTCTCTCTCTCTCTCTCTCTCTCTCTCTCTCTCTGTGGTGGGCCATAGCCCAAACTCAGCCTCTTCTTTAGGATACAATTTTATAGGCATCCTAGAACCCTCTAGATCTTGAAAAGTCTAGAAAGGCCTCCAGCTCCCTCCATGTGTCATCTTTAGATTTCTTTTTTAAAAAAAAGGTCAATTAACCTTTTGCCTAAGGTCTTTCCATCACTTCCCTCCCTTCCAAACTAATTAATTAATGCCCAAACAAAATTGAGCACCCATATCATCTTCCTGATGTGGTGAATATATCTAGATGCATGGGCCAAGGGAGTGATTGATGTATATGAGGAGAGGCTTTATAAAGCATATTCATAGAATGAAGAAAATGGGCAACATTGTAAGGAGTATAAGAAGTTTAAGTTTTTCAAAGGGAAGCCTGCATATCATGTTTGCATCATGTGGCGTTTTGATGCATTGAAGAAACAACTTAGTGCTTTATATATTTACTCCTAGAAGAGAGGGAGAAGATGAAACCTTTGGTTATTCAGGAGAATCTGAGTGTAGATGAGAATGACCATGATAACCATAATGATGGGATAGATTTGGTGGGGAGGATTGAGGATGCATGGAAGGACTGCTGCAAGAGCCAGGCATTAGGGGGCATTTGAGCATAAAAAGGGCCCTATAAGGATCCCTAATTTTAAGGAATTAAGACTAATTTTGTGAGGGTTAAGGAGACAAAGCTCATAATGATGCCTACAGTTGGGCCTAAAAGTAGGGGATCTCTCTAATTCTTGAACTAGGATTCTCTCTAGGATTCTCTTTCTAGCTATTAAAACCCCCTACTAAGATCACTGATATCTATGCTTTCATTCTTATTTACTCCACTTTAATAGTCATATTTGAAATTCTCCCGACATTCTGTTTCTTTTAATCATTACTATTATTAATCATGTTTCCTACCAACCTCTGCAATAAGATTGTCTCTCTCTCTCTCCCCCTTTTTCCGAAGCTCTCTTCTCCTATTGCGAATACAATAGGACAACCCTGAGTTTATCTCCCTCTCTCTCTTTATCTCTCTCTCTCTTCACAATAGAATAGCCCTATTGTGAATACATTAGAACAACCCTGAGTCACTTCAGATTAGTCTCTTCCATTTTTCAAATGACAGAAATTTCAGATTATTCAACAAGAGTGCAGAAGGTGGACTTGCATATTCGCATATTGAATGAATATGCACGAATCAAGAAAGAACATCTGAATGCACATGAGAAGCATGCAAGAAGACAACAGGGTTGGACTAATGTGGATCTTTGATTGATGGATATTTATATCCTAATGATCCTTCTTTGAATTGTCCTCCACCCTTCATTGATCTCCCTTCATTTATTTAGTTTGTTGGAGAGGGTGAGAATGGGCTGCTTGGGTATTGTAGAAGGTTAAGCATGAGCAATGCATGGGGAGTTCGATTTCTCCACTCACAAACATAAAGCTTAAAAATCACTTTGAGTAGTGCGCAACATGCACTACAAGATGCAAAAAATAATATTGTAGAGCTAGAGAAAAGAGACAAAGAGAAAGAGGCTCGTGTTATGAAGCTATAAGATACAATCTCTCACATGAAGAGCACCCCCATGGGAGAAAGAGAGCGAAAGAGTTCAGGCTGAACGAACAATAATTAATTATTATGGTTTAAGGTTTCAACCTTATGGTTGGCTATGGAGTAGCGGAGAGCCAACGAATTTCCGTTCTTGCCTTACAACACTCAAAGAGCAGAGCACGTGACAAAAAAAACCCGACGAATTTTGTTTTATTAAAAATGTTCCTCTATCTCTCTCAGATAACGCAAACCTTACCCCAAACGTTCCTCCCTCTCTCTCTCCCCATTTGTTTGCCCTTCATCATCATTGCGCTCTCTCTCTCTCTCTCTCTCTCTTTGGTGGGCCATAGCCTAAACTCAGCCTCTTCTTTAGGATACAATTTTATAGGCATCCTAGAACCCTCTAGATCTTGAAAAGTCTAGAAGGCCTCCAACTCCCTCTACGTGTCATCTTTAGATTTCTTTTTTTTTTTAAAGGTCAATTAACCTTTTGCCTAAGGTCTTTCCATCACTTCCCTCCCTTCCAAACTAATTAATTAATGCCCAAACAAAATTGAGCACCCATATCATCTTCCTGATGTGGTGAATATATCTAGATGCATGGGCCAAGGGAGTGATTGATGTATATGAGGAGAGGCTTTATAAAGCATATTCATAGAATGAAGAAAATGGGCAACATTGTAAGGAGTATAAGAAGTTTAAGTTTTTCAAAGGGAAGCATGCATATCATGTTTGTATCATGTGGCGTTTTGATGCATTGAAGAAACAACTTAGTGCTTTATATATTTACTCCTAGAAGAGAGGGAGAAGATGAAACCTTTGGTTATTCAGGAGAATCTGAGTGTAGATGAGAATGACCATGATAACCATAATGATGGGATAGATTTGGTGGGGAGGATTGAGGATGCATGGAAGGACTGCTGCAAGAGCCAAGCATTAGGGGGCATTTGAGCATAAAAAGGGCCCTATAAGGATCCCTAATTTTAAGGAATTAAGACTAATTTTGTGAGGGTTAAGGAGACAAAGCTCATAATAATGCCTACATTTGGGCGGGATCTCTCTAATTCTTAAACTAGGATTCTCTCTAGGATTCTCTTTCTAGCTATTAAAACCCCCTACTATGCTTTCATTCTTATTTACTCCACTTTAATAGTCATATTTGAAATTCTCCCGACATTCTGTTTCTTTTAATCATTACTATTATTAATCATGTTTCCTACCAACCTCTGCAATACGATTCTCTCTCTCTCTCTCCCCCTTTTTCCGAAGCTCTCTTCTCCTATTGCGAATACAATAGGACAACCCTGAGTTTATCTCCCTCTCTCTCTTTATCTCTCTCTCTCTTCACAATAGAATAGCCCTATTGTGAATACATTAGAACACCCCTGAGTCACTTCAGATTAGTCTCGTCCATTTTTCAAATGACAGAAATTTCAGATTATTCAACAAGAGTGCAGAAGGTGGACTTGCATATTCGCATATTGAATGAATATGCACCAATCAAGAAAGAACATCTGAATGCACATGAGAAGCATGCAAGAAGACAACAGGGTTGGACTAATGTGGATCTTTGGATTGATGGATATTTATATTCTAATGATCCTTCTTCGAATTGTCCTCCACCCTTCATTGATCTCCCTTTATTTATTTAGTTTGTTGGAGAGGGTGAGAATGGGTTGCTTGGGTATTGTAGAAGGTTAAGCATGAGCGATGCATGGAGAGTTCGATTTCTCCACTCACAAACATAAAGCTTAAAAATCACTTTGAGTAGTGCGCAACATGCACTACAAGGTGCAAAAAATAATATTGTAGAGCTAGAGAAAAGAGACAAAGAGAAAGAGGCTCGTGTTATGAAGCTATAAGACACAATCGCTCACATGAAGAGCACCCCCATGGGAGAAAGAGAGCGAAAGAAGACAATCAATATTTTAGAATGCAAGAAAATATTATTTTTCCTTGTTTTGGCCTAGAGAGAAGAAATATTCTAGAGAGAGATAATTCAATATTGAGATATTTTTGGATATAAAAATTCTCCTAAAATCATATATTTCCCTAAAACGGAAGTTCAAAATAAATTCTCCAATGTGCATTAGGGATTAATAAAATATGTGTATTAAAAGCCTTAGCCCAAGGGTCCACATTTCAAAAAATTTTGGATTATGGTCCAATTAAGGTTCCTATGGGCCAATAGGATTAATCTAAGTGTTGGGATGAGATAAATCAAAAGAATAAAAGAAAATACCCAAAAATGAGTAAATTCTCACATAAGATGAAGAGTTGATTGAGTACAAGGTTTATTAGTTAAAATATAGGATAAAATAGTAAAAAAATGAGATAGTTAGAAAAATTGATAAATTTTTGATACCTTGGTAAGGAGGGGGAGCCCCATCAAGTAGGCACCTTTTCCTTCATCATTACTTGGGTTTTTCAATTCAAAAAAATGTGATATTTTTATCTCTCCTCTCTCCTGGAGCAAACTGGATCAAAAAGGGAGCCAAAGTGGTCCAAATCTTGTCCAAATTGGGTCAAACTGAAAGCTGGAAAGCTCTAGAACCCAGTTGGACTTGGTTAGTGGCCTCCCTCATCTATAAATAGCCCCTCATTCCTTTGTATTTTCATCTTTGAGCTATACCATGCCAGTATTATCCTAAAAATAAGCATAATTCTATTATCCCTTAATTTATTTTAATGAGAATAACACTTTTGTTTAAAAAAAATCCTTTATGCATCTATGCATAGAATTCAATTTTAATGAGAATAACACTTTTGTAATAAAAAAAATTTCCTTTATGCATCTTTCTATGCATAGAATTCAATTTTAATGAGAATAACACTTTTGTAAATAAAAAAAATTCCTTTATGCATCTTTCTATGCATAGAAATCAATTTTAATGAGAATAACACTTTTATAATTAAAAAAATTCCTTTGTGCATCTTTCTATGCATAAAAATCAAATTTAATGAGAATAATACTTTTATATTGAAAAAAATTCCTTTATGCATCTTTCTATGCATAAAAATCAAATTTAATAAGAATAACACTTTTATTAAAAAAATCCATCATGCATCTTTCTATGCATAGAAATTAAATTTAATAAGATTAACACTTTTATAATAAAAAAATTCCATTATGCATCTTTCTATGCATAAAAATTAAATTTAATACGATTAACACTTTTATAATAAAAAAATTCCATTATGCATCTTTCTATGCATAAAAATTAAATTTAATAAGAATAACACTTTTATAATTAAAAAATCCATTATGCATCTTTCTATATGCATAGAAATCAAATTTAATAAGAATAACTTTTTTATAATAATAAAAATTCCATTATGCATCTTTCTATGCATAGAAATCAATTTTAATAAGAATGACACTTTTATAATAAAAAAATCCATTATGCATCTTTCTATGCATAGAAATTAAATTTAATGAGAATAACACTTTTATAATTAAAAAAAATCCATTATGCATCTTCCTATGCATAGAAATCAAATTTAATAAGAATAACACTTTTATAATAAAAAAATTCCATTATGCATCTTTCTATGCATAGAAATCAAATTTAATAAGAATGACACTTTTATAATTAAAAAAATTCCATTATGCATCTTTCTATGCATAGAAATCAATTTAATAATTAATATCAGTGATGTCCATGCATATTCATAGGTAAAATAGGTAAATGGAGTAATTAGAATATTTCTTTTAGATGCCAAAATGGTGGGAATTACTCTTTTGGAATAACATAAAAACAAACTTTCTTTTCCACAAAATTCTGGAAAATTTTGCCATAACCTCCTTTGTATGGCTGACCATTTCTCATTTTTATCATCCTTTATTTAACTAAATTAACCCAAATTAGATTTATAGAACTTCAATCTACACAATTTTCTAAATTCAAGAGAGTAAACAATAAGAAGAGTTTAATTAATCTCTTAGTTAATCTTTCTAGGATTAAGAAAGGCTGGAATGTAAAGAAGAGAAGGGGTTGGCCTTTTCCTCAAAGGCATAGCATTTGAATTTAATTCAATCAACTGTAAAACATAAAAATCAAGAAAACTTCCATTTGACTAATAATTCTCAAAATTCTGTTCCTAAGAACCTTCTCTCGAACATCAAGGATTTCTTTAGGTTGGAGTTCCATTTGCCCTTGGGTTGAAGAAGTTAAGAGTTCATCACACTAAACACATGATTTGGGCTCGGTACATACTTCTTAAGTAGACTGACATGAAATACATTATGTACTCTGAGATGAGGAGGCAGAAGAAGTTCATAGGCTAAGTCACCTACTTTCTTTGTAATCAGATATGGCCACAGTATCTGGGGGATAACTTCTTGTACTTCCCAAGAGATAGAGAACTTCTTTTGGAGCGTACTCGAATGAAGACCATATCTTCTTCTTGGAATTTTCTGTCTGACCTCTTCTTATCTGCATATTGCTTCTCTCTATCCTGGGCAGCTTTTATATCCTTGTCGATTGATTGCATCTACTGCTCCATGTCATCAAGCATCTGTCTGGACATCTCGACCCTAATCAATGGGTCAGACCAAGTTAATGGTGTTAGGCAGTCTTGTCCTCCATACAGAGCTTTGAAAGGGCTCATCCCGATACTTTGGTGATAAGAAGCATTGTAGGTGAACTCGACTAGGTGCAGATAGCTTAGCCACTTCTTGGGTTCCCTGCCACCACCACAACATGACCGAAGTATATCTTCGATTACTTGGTTCACCCTTTCTGTTTGACCATCGGTCTCGGTGTGTGCTGATCCAAGAAAGTTCCTACTGCTTCAAAGAATGCAGTCTGAAATCTTGACGTGGATTTGGGATCTTGATCACTTACTATTCTCCTAGGTAGGCCATGCAATTTGAAGATTTCCTTGAGGAACACTCTGGCCACATCCACTGCAGTAGTGTAGGTTTCTTTTATTGGAATCAGATGGGCAACTTTGGTTAGTTTGTTAACTACCACGAAGAAGGAGTTGTAACCTAATTGCACTGAAGGTAGTCCAGTAATAAAATCCATACTGATACATTCCCACTTCATCTGGGGGATGTCTAATGGATGTAACTTCCCAGGCATTTTTACTCTCTTGGCACATATCAGGCATTGACATACATGATTAAGTACATCCTTTTTTAGTCCAAGCCAAAAGAAGCTTTTCTTTACAGACATGTGATGAAACCTGGATGTCCTACTATAAGGCTATCATGGGCTTCATTCAGAATTAGACCCTTAGTTCCCTCATCATTGGGAATGCATAGCCTGCTATTATAATACATAATTCCTTCATCCAAGCTGTACCCTTGAACTCGGTTCAACTCCTAAGGAGTTTTGCTTTCCTGCATAAGTAGGGTAGCAATAGGGCCAAAAAATCTATCCTGCATGATCTTCTCTCTTGCTTCATTAATCAATGGATTTTGTTGAAATTTGAGCTAAATGATGAGCTATGGTGGATCAAACACTAGAATCAACATAATTAACAAAGTGATTAGTAAGTGATTAAGATGTAATTAGTGAATAATTAGCACATAGATTAATGTAGGCATGGATACTCAAAAACCAGCAAATTCTCATTAGGGCTATGCCTCAATTTATAGAGTTTACATCAAGCATCAAATCCCATTGATTTCTCCATGATTCACTCCCAGAATATCTCCACCTTTTGCCTGATTCTCTCCACCTCTTCTCTTTTCCCTGAATATCTCCCAGAATATCTCCACACTCCTAAATTCCCTCATGCTACCCATTATTCTCTCCCAGTAGATTCTTCTAACCTTTTCACAGGTTCTTTCACAATTACATCTCCTCTTTTACAGCCTCTATCCAAGAGCTTGTTCCCACACACACCCTTTTCACTTGTATATTTCAACACCTCCCCTCAAGTGAATAATCCTAACACACCTGGACCCTGTATCAAGTTTCCCTCTTACTTGATAGCCCGCGACCAGTGCCTCAAGTCCCTAAACTCCATAGTCCTTGACACTCTCTCTCTCTATGTGTCCAAGGCTACTATAAGTGCCCGCGACCTTGACTAAAGTGCTCACACATACAACTACCACTTGTTGGCCTACATCATCGGTGGCTCAGAGGTGGTTTTACTTTGTTGGGGCAGGTTACATTGGGTTGTGGGCTCTCTCTCTCTCTCTCTCAGAAAAGATGATCCGACTCCACTTCTCTTGGAGCCTCCATGAAGTTTGCCGATGTCGTTCCTTCTTCACTGGGTTTGCTGTAGCAGTCTCTCGCCATGTGTCCTGGCTTTCCACATTTGTGGCAAGTGAAGGTCCTCCCTCCTACTCTGCCTCTTCCTCGTCCTCGTCCTCGAGAGAATCCTCCTCGGGAGAAGAATGCTTTTTCCTCTCCTGCTGTTGAGTCGAGCTCTTTCTTCTCTTTGCCTCTGCTCTCTTGCTCTAGTAGAGCTGCTTCTATCTCGTGTATCTTCAGTTCAGGAACATTCTTTAGTGTTGCTACAATGTTTTCATAATCTCCTTTGTCCACACTCTTCAAAAGTACAGCTAATGCTTCATCATCTTCTACCTTTTTGCCAATAGCTGCCAGCTGTTGCTTAATACTTTTATATTTGTTCAAGTGTGTGATTAAGGGTTCACTTTCCTTCATGTCCAGTTTGTAGAATTGCATTAATAGATTTATCTTGGAATTTTTTGCTTGTGTACCAAATAATTTATTGAGTTCATCCCATGCATCTTTTGCCCACTGTATCCCTGTGATATGATGAATGATCTCATCATTTAAACTGAGTGCAATAAGCCCCAATGCTTTTTCATTCCTACTCTTCCACTCATTTTCCCCTCTCTCTGGGCATTCATCTCTCCCTTCAACTAATCCCCACAGATTTTTCCTCATCAGCAAATACATGGTTTTTGTTTGCCATGTATAAAACTGTTCTCCATTAAATTTGGCTATTTCCTGTGCTGAATTCATGGTGATGTGAAGGGGGTCTTACCTCTTGATCCAAATTCAAGATTCAAGGGCAGTGTCTACCCTTTTACAACTCAATCTGGTGTTTAATAGATGATTACAACAATTTTATCAGCATAAAATCACCAGAAATTACATTAAATTGAGAGTAACCAATTTGTACGGGATGGTTGGAGTATAAAACCAACTCCGATTTGCAATCTGAAGCTTTAGGGATCTGTATCAGATACCTAATGGTTAATTTGAACCCTCAATTGCACCAAAGTATAGTGATTAGCACTGATTAATCACTGATTAGCAAATTAATGCTCTGGTTTGTGTGCAAAAAACAGAGTATGCGGGGAGCTCAGATCTGGTGCCTTCCACTTCAAATGAGCTCAAATGCTTTCAAAGGCATCAATAGCAATGAGTCTAGTAGAGGATTAAGCCAAGAAACACAAGATTTGACCAAATAATGAAAGCTTAATCTCTGTTTTACCAAAGTCACCTGCAGATTTGATGAAGAGCTTGGATCTCTCTGTAGACTTGATGAAATTGATTTCTGTCTTCACCAGCTTGTAGAGCATGCTTGATTACCCTTTGTGCTAAGAGGAATTGAAGACATTTGAATTGAGCAAGTAGTAATGGCAAAAACTGCAGAGAAAAAAGGCGCCTGCAAAATTAGCGATTTCTCCCAAACGCGCTGGCGGTTTGCTGCGCCGTTTTGATGGGCTGGTAGCCAGGGGTGTTGGCTATTATGTGCTAGAAGATCTTGCCCTAATTTTGAGTGTGCTAGATGCTAGAGACCCTCCACTGGCTGGGGGTGAAGGGGAAGAGTGAAAACTCACTAAAAACTGATTTTTTGCTTTTTATCTTACTAATCCTGATTAATTCACTAATGGGCTCATAAATCTGGTTGATTCTAGGCATGGCTCTGATACCATGTTGAAATTTGAGCTAAATGATGAGCTATGGTGAAGGGTCTTCTTTCACTTCTAAATCTCCCAGCATCTTGATTCTGATTAGGGCCTTGCTGCCTCTTTGGGGGTGGAAAGTTTGAAGCACTTCCTAGGGTTTGGAACCTTTTAAAGTCCTTAACAACAAATGCTTCAGTGGGACCTTAACAACAAATGCTTTGGCAGAGTCCTTTGCCATTTTGACAGCTTCTGCCATTGAGACTGGTTTGGCAACCATGAAAACAATTTGGAATCTTTTGCAAAACATCATTTATTATCAAAAAATTTTGATATATACATAGAGCGTCTCCGGTCTAAAAGTCACTATCTCAATTGCGTATGCATAAAAAGGCGATACTCCGATGGAGACATGCTATGATATACACCATTCATCTCACTGATAATGGTGCTGTAATTCTTCTCCTAGGAATAAAGCAGCTAAGAAGTCTAAAAATACGGCAAGAAATTCTAGAATTCCGAGGTGAGTGATTATAGAGTTGTACATAATGAACAAATCTTGGCCTTATCAAGTTCATGGCTAGCGAGATATTCTGACTGAGTCTCTATCGTTGATTGATATTGATGTTAATACTTCGCTCTCCAGAGAACCACATATGCTGACGTCGCTCTGCTTGATCAGGAAAGTATAGATCCTCAAAGTGATGATCGTCTCACTCTGCTTTCTCGGGTTGTAGCGGAGTTGATGAGATTTTCAAAGGTAAAGGTGATCATATCATGACTCTGGGGAGAGTCCAGGAATGCTAAACAGATTTGGGGTATCCATCTAAAAATCAAGTTCAATTTATGAGTTCTCAATTCATGAAGTTCATTTCAAACATAATCTTAACAAGTGAAAACATTATTTCCTAGATTTACTTTAAAATTTTAGGTAATTTTTGCTGCTGTTTCGTAAGTTTACAATAGCGCTCTGATACTAGCTGTGAGACCCCTCTGCCCCTCCGCGCACCGGATTCCCAATTGCTAAAAGCAACGGAAGTATCTTCCTCTTGCATGGGGAAGGGTTTCCCACTCGGGGCCTCGCCCTCGAATGTCCGGGTACGAGACTAATCTGGTGGTCATTCCGAAACCGAAACCGAGAAAATTTCCCTTGCAAGGAAAACGGGGACGATTCCACCTTTTTGATTATCTTAACGAATTTTCTAACGGGGCCAAGAGACTCAATTATCCTTCACCTAATTAAACCAGATAGAAGGAAAACTATCACTGAATTAATTTGAAGAAATCAATGCTTTTTTCCTAACCAAAATTAGGCACACTCATTGATCTAATCATTTGAGAAAATCAACGTTTTTTTCTTAACCGAAGTTAGGCACAACCATTGATCTACTCATTTGAGAAATTCTTCAAGGTTTTATTTAACTACTCAAATTTTAAGCGTATTCCTATTATTTTAATTTAATTATTAAAACTCCACTGATTCTAGCCTAACCCCATCCGACAGCCCATGGGTTATAGCCACCACCCAACCACTGGAATCGGTAGAACCAGACAATTACTCACCTTTCCATAATTGAATGCCTTTCTTAACTATTGCTTTCGAATACAGATACGCACACACTCCTCTTTAAAAGTTTAATATATAAAATAATCCATTGACAAACAGCTATTAGTTACAGATATCATAACTCAAAAGTTCCATCCAGTGCCTGTTTCTCAAAAAACAGAATCACTTTGGACTCTCTATTGGGACCAATTGGTCACCACAACGAGATCTAGTAACAGATTACAATAATCATTTCGTCCATCATACATATCTTCCACGACATATGCATGGGTGTCCTAGGCACCACCGCGAGCCCGTGCATCGCTTGGTCAGAACCCTCCAGGATCCTCCATAGGTGTCTTGGCACTTCACTCAGGGACCGCTTCGTCGACCCTCGTCCATCGTACCGAAAACATACCATTTTTCAACCATAGCGAGGCTGGTCAAGACCTGGGCATGCTTTGCCGCGTGAGCTATCCTTTGAACACTCCCCGCCAGCTGTTGTAACCAAACTTCCCTTAGAAAAACATATACCAAATGCTCCCTCTAGCATTCTGGCGTAAGACAGTCCTTTAAGAAAACAGGGTTTTTATGCAAGTTTTCAGTTTGATTTTCTTTTGAATACAATGAGTATTTCTTGAATCGGTATCCCCAAAACTTCTTGAACGAATTCTAAATTTCATACCAAAATTTTTCAAATTCTGTAACCTTGATCCACATCATCAATTCGAATGGTCTCAAACTTAGTTTCAGATTTGGTGGGAGTTTTGAGTGTATTTTTCTAAACTGGTCACATCTTCTTTCCTTGAATTTGACGAAAGAGTTTGGTCTTGGTCATAGTCTGATATTCAGGATTTAAGTCTGATAAGATTTTTCTTGAACTATCTTTCTTGAAAAGGTTTGATAATTTAGTTACTATTTTACTAAATTTCTTTTTTTGAATATTCACTTAACTGATTTTGTCATGAGAATATATTTTAAGTCCTCTAGAAAAATATTATTTATCCCCTCTTGAGTAATTTGGGGACGCCTAGATTAGTCTTGCGTCATGCCGGCTAGGTTAATATCGTGGGTGATACCACTATAACTATTAATACGTGTGGTATATGACGTATGTTTGAGGCCACCTATGATTATTTCAGTTAGGTTTGTATGGCAGGGTGATTCCTGGGGTACTTATGCCTGGTAGTCATGAGTTGGTGATGATTTGTGCCTGTTTAATATTTGTGGGATTAATTTAATAATTAATTGGGCTTATATTTTCAGGTGATGAAGACTATGGGAATTGAAGAGTTTACTTTGGAAGAAATGTCTTGGTTCATCACATTTCATTTTTGGCAAGCATAGTAGCTTGTAACCTTATCAAATGATTTTTCCATTTTGAACTTATTTATTTATGTGGAATTTATTAAAGCCTATGGCTTTACCCTAGTCCCAATATTTGACACTCTATTTTTGTAAAAGAAGAGTGCCGTGCTCTCTAAAAAGCACATCTTGTATATTTTGGGGGCTATGGCCTAATTTTGGTGAAAAAGAAAGCTAATAAAGAAATACTCTTGTGTGGGGAGAGGCCACGCACAAGAGGGGGGAAGATTGCACCCAATATGGTCTATGAGCTAAGTATTTTTAATTTTGTTTAAGTGTTTTAAATTTCAATTGATTTGATTTAGTTGAAGCTTGCAAGCAATGGTTTTTATGATTGAATTAATTCTCTACTCTTCCACAATCAATTCCTAGAATAAGATTCCGGTTGCAGTGGTATCAAAGCTTGGGCTAGGAGATTTGTGGAGAAGGTAGGAAAGGGCTTCAACTTCTCAAAAATCAAGAAAGTGCAGGAAATTATCCAGTGGACAGAAGGGTGTTTTGTAGGTCTTTACCCAAAGGTCAAAGATTAAAAACTAGATCTACTCTCAAACCCACTCACCACCTTGCAAAACCATCCCTCTCTATCAAAAAGTGGTTTTTCTAAATATTCAGTGAAATCAAAATCTGACCGTATGGATGAAATCACGGGTTTCTCTCAGAAATCAGAAAGCTTCAAGCTTGAGTAAATCTATAATGGACGGAGGAGGTAAATCAGTGTAAAAGCCATTCAAAAAAATCACACAAAGAAATTCATGAAGAAGAAGCGCACGGCGCATCCTGCCGGCGCAAATCGGCGCATGTAGATAAAAAATATAATAATTCAAAGATTACATAAGCCTAAACACTCCCTAATCCAAAAGTTAATCTAAGCTTACTTTTCCCAATCCCCATACAAGTCACATCACTCCTTTTTGAACCTTTAATTTTCCCTATTTTTAAATTTGAAGAGAAATTTCAAAGGTTTCCAATTCTAAAAATTTTTGGGTGCAGAAAAGTGATTTACAGGTTTTAAAAGGCTTGAAAATTACCTAAAAAAGGCCAGAAAATTCCGAAATCGCTTCTAAAAAATTCTAAAATTTTTTAAAAAATATTACAGAGATTGGGCAAGGTTTACAGGATTGTTTCAGCAGGTTTCAAAGTGCAGAAAAATTATTTCATCAATAATTCGACTAGCCCAAGACTCTTGAATCACGCGGAATCATTCGGGATTTGTTTGAAGCGACGAGAACTCAAATTCAGCCATTGAACAGCGTTTTCCTAAAGAGATTAAAGCACATGAGGGTACTTCTTCTAAACCATTTACTAAATCTTTTTATACTTCAAAGAAGATGTATAAACCAGGTTATGATAAAGGCAAGGACGAGGCTAAAGGCAACATGAGTACCAATAAGAAAGTCAATGGTGGCAAACTGAAGACATCTCCTATCAAATGTTTCAAGTGCCACAAAGAAGGTCACATAGCACCAAATTGTCTAGAACATACCAAGAATTCAACACCAGCAGCAGCTCGAGTCAATATGATTGAAGAAGACGACAATGAAGAAGAATCATTCGAGCAAGAGGGTAATTCCGATCCAGACTACTCAAAACAAGAAGGTAAACCTCATGTTCATTCTTTGCTTAAAATAAAAGGAACGATAAATGGACATGAAGTTCTTATTTTGCATGATGATGGTAGTACACATGATTTCATTTCTGAAAAGGCACTTAGAGCATTAAATCTTCATTCTTCACCTACGCACTATAAAGTCAAAGCAGCATTTACTGGAACAAAGTATAATTGCATGCAAGAGGTGAAAGATTTGGATTTATGCATCAAACCTTTAACAGAAAAGAGGGATTTCTTAGTTGCACCTTTACAAGGGGTAGATATAATTTTGGGTATGCCTTGGAGACACAAATACAATCCTATTATAGACTACAACACTCATAGCATTTCTCTAAAGAAGGACAATGAAAATATTATCCTCCAGTGTCAAGTCAAAGGAGAAATGAGTCCTTTGTTGAGTCACACTCAAGCAAAGAGAGCTCTAAGAAAAAGAGAAGACTTATATGGTATGGGTTAACCAGCTTGATGCTGAGTCTGACACATCCAAAAGTCCAAAATTTGATCTTTTTATCTCCAAATTTAGTGACTGTTTCATGGAAGATCTGCCTCCAGGATTACCTAAGTCTAGGCCTGAGGATCATAATATTGACTTATTGCCTAGAAATTCCCCACCTTGTAAAGCTCCCTATAGAGTCAACAATTTAGAGCAAAAAGAAATCCAAAACCAAATAGAAGACTTGCTAGAGAGAGTCCTTATTTGACCTAGTAGTTCACCTTTTGGAGCTCCAGTACTTCCTGTTAAGAAGAAGAACGGAACTTACCGAATGTGTGTAGACTATTGTGCATTGAATAAGATTACTGTCAAGAACAGATATCCTATTCCTAGGGTAGATGATCTTCTTGATAAGCTTAGAGGATCAAAGATCTTTAGCAAGATTGACCTAAAGTCTGGGTATCATCAAGTTCGTATGACTCAGTCTGACATTTTCAAGACAGCTTTTAGAACCCAAACTGGTCATTATGAGTTTCTGGTTATGCCATTTGGTTTGACCAATGCTCCAGCTACTTTCAGTCGTATGATGAATCGCATATTCCTTAAGTTTCAAAGTTTTGTTATAGTGTTCTTTGATGACATTCTTGTTTTCAGCAAGGATCGACAAGAGCATGAACAACACTTGGAACAAGTGTTCAACCTTTTGAGAGAAAATGAATTGTATGTCAATCCTGAAAAGAGTTCTTTCTTTCAAAAAGAGATTGAATACTTAGGTCATATAGTGTCGGCTGAAGGGATTCGTGTAGATCCTAAGAAAATTGAGTGTATTGCTTCTTGGCCTATGCCTAGAAACATACATGATCTTAGATCTTTTCTTGGCCTATGTAGTTATTATAGGAAGTTCGTTAAGAATTTTGCTTGTATTGCTCATCCTTTGACTGAACTCCTTAAGAAAGCTACAAATTTCAGTTGGACTGAAAAGCAAGATAAATCTTTTGCAATACTCAAGAATGCTTTAACACAAGCACCAGTTTTAACACTACCTGATTTTTAAAGACCATTCTTTATAGTAGTAACTGATGCTAGTGGCAAAGGATTTGGAGCTGTTCTTATGCAAGAAAACCATCCTATTGCTTATCAAAGTAGAAAGCTTAAGCCTGCAGAGCAAAATTATAGCACATATGACAAGGAATTAGCAGCATGCTTTGAAAATCTGGAAGCATTACCTAATGGGCTCTGAATTTCTTATCAAGACAAACCAACAAAGCATTGCTTACGCAACCTCTTATTTCAGATAGGCATATCAAATGGCTAGCTTTCATTCAAAGTTTCTAACCTATGATTCAATATCAACCTGGAAAAGAAAATGTTGTTGCCGATGCTTTGAGTCGAAGACCAAATATCAACAACATTTTCATTATTGAAAGTGAACCATTTGTACTTATGAAAGAAACTTACGAAGTTGATCCAGATTTTTCTCAAATATGGATCAAATTGCGTGAAAACAATTGGACACCACAAGGAAGTTATTCTCATAATGATGGCTATCTTTTCTTTGAGAAAAGATTGTGTGTTACTCAACCTTATAGACAACTTGTCTTGGAAGAGATGCACCAACCACCATTTGTGGGACATAGAGGAGTTTCCGCAACACTTCAAGTAGTTTCTCGAGAATTCTATTGGCCTCATTTGAAGAATGATGTAGCTAAATTTGTATCTGAATGTAACATTTGCCAAACAATTAAAAGCTACAAAGGCAAAGCTTTAGGATTGCTTATGCCTCTACCTATTCCTGATAGACCATGGGAACAAGTGTCTATGGACTTCATTACTGGCTTCCCTACTACTTCCAGTCACCATGACATGATTTGGACAATAGTGGACAGATTTAGTAAGCAAGCCTATTTCATTCCATGTAAAAAGACACTAACTTCTCAGCGAGCCGCGAACATATTTGTTAAGCAAATTTTTGTTCATCATGGACTACCCAAAGTGATAGTTTCTGATAGAGATTCTAAATTTTGTAGTCACTTTTGGATTGCTCTTTTCTCAAACTTAGGCACTAAGTTAGATTTTTCCATGGCTTTCCATCCGGAATCGAATGGACAAACCGAAGTTACAAATAGCACTATCTTAGATATGCTTAGAGCCTATGTTTCCCAGCAACTTAGTGCATGGGATAAGTACATACACCTACTCCAATTTGCTTATAATAATACTCCTCATACTGCTACTGGTCGAGCACCATTTGAGATTATCTATGGAAGAGCATTGCCTATTCCGGCTACTAGACTCTCTCATAAGATTGAAGCTGCCGACCAATATGTTAGAGACTTTGATCGCATTTTATCTGAAGTGCGTGATTGTATTACAAGAGCTCAAGAGAAGTATACATCTCAAGCAAATAGGAAGCACAAAGATTTTTCATTTCAAGAAGGTGACTATGTACTTTTGAGAATTGAAAAACGTCGATTAAAGAGTGTGGAAAAATTCCCTGTAGTGAAGCTAGCGCCTAGATATTATGGGCCATTTAAAATCCTTCAAAAGATTAATGATGTGGCCTATAGGCTAGAGCTTCCATCTAATTGGAATATCCACAATTCTTTTCATATCCATCTCTTGAAACCTTTTCGAGGAACACTTCCTACTCACCCAACATATGAGGTGCTAAATGGATGCCTGAGAAATTTTTTCGAGTTTACCCTGAAATTCTTCATTCTTTTCAAACCCAGTAAATCCGCAATTGAGGACAATTGCAAACTCAAGCAAGAGGGATGTCATGAGAATATATTTTAAGTCCTCTAGAAAAATATTATTTATCCCCTCTTGAGTAATTTGGGGATGCCTAGATTACTCTTGCGTCATGCCAGCTAGGTTAATATCGTGGGTGATACCACTATAAATATTAATACGTGCGGTATATAACGTATGTTTGAGCCCACCTATGATTATTTCAGTTAGGTTTGTATGGCACAGTGATTCCTGGGGTACTTACGCCTGGTAGTCATGCGTTGGTGATGATTTGTGCCTGTTTAATATTTGTGGGATTAATTTAATAATTAATTGGGCTTATATTTTCAGGTGATGAAGACTATGGGAATTGAAGAGTTTACTTTGGAAGAAATGTCTTGGTTCATCACATTTCATTTTTGGCAAGCATAGTAGCTTGTAACCTTATCAAATGATTTTTCCATTTTGAACTTATTTATTTATGTGGAATTTATTAAAGCCTATGGCTTTACCCTAGTCCCAATATTTGACACTCTATTTTTGTAAAAGAAGAGTGCCGTGCTCTCTAAAAAGCACATCTTGTATATTTTGGGGGCTATGGCCTAATTTTGGTGAAAAAGAAAGCTAATACAGAAATACTCTTGTGTGGGGAGAGGCCACGCACAAGAGGGGGGAAGATTGCACCCAATATGGTCTATGAGCTAAGTATTTTTAATTTTGTTTAAGTGTTTTAAATTTCAATTGATTTGATTTAGTTGAAGCTTGTAAGCAATGGTTTTTATGATTGAATTAATTCTCTACTCTTCCACAATCAATTCCTAGAATAAGATTCCGGTTGCAGATTTCTAAATTAGTTACGAATTCCAATGAGGAATAAAATAATCATTTATCTGAATATTTCGATCTCGATAGATTTCTTGAATTTTCTTTTTACAATCCGTGTGAATATAAAACGATAGAAACTTCTCTCTTAAAGTATTTATTTATTCATTTATCAAATACTCATAGGATTTAAACATAGAATTTAAGAGAATTCTAATTTTGATATAAAAATTCTTTATGCATCTATTTATGCATAAAAATCAATTTTTATAAGAATAATGCTTTTATAATAAAAAATTTCCTTTATGCATCTTTCTATGCGTTAAAATCAAATTTAATAAGAATAATAATTTTGTAATAAAAAAATCCTTTGTGCAGCATAAAAATCAAGTTTAATAAGAATAACACTTTTGCAATAAAAAAATTCCTTTATGCATCTTTCTATGCATAAAAATAAATTTTAATAAGAATAACACTTTTGTAATAAAAAAATTCCTTTATGCATCTTTCTATGCATTAAAATCAAATTTAATGAGAATAACACTTTTATAATAAAAAAAATTCCATTATGCACCTTTCTATGCATAAAAATCAAATTTAATGAGAATAACACTTTTATAATTAAAAAATTCCATTATGCACCTTTCTATGCATAAAAATCAAATTTAATGAGAATAACACTTTTATAATGAAAAAAATTCCTTTATGCATCTTTCTATGCATAGAAATCAATTTTGATAAGAATAACACTTTTATAATTAAAAAATTTCCTTTATGCATATTTCTAGGCATAAAAATCAAATTTAATAGGATTAACACGTTTAATTAAAAAAATTCCTTTATGCATCTTTCTATGCATAAAAATCAAATTTAATAAGAATAACACTTTTATAATAAAAAAATTCCTTCATGTATCTTTCTATGCATAGAAATTAAATTTAATGAGAATAACACTTTTATAATAAAAACATTTTCCATGATGCATCTTTCTATGCATAGAAATTAAATTTAATAAGAATAACACTTTTATAATTTAAAAAATCCATTATGCATCTTTCTATGCATAGAAATTAAATTTAATAAGAATAACACTTCTATAATAAAAAAATCCATTATGCATCTTTCTATGCATAGAAATCAAATTTAATAAGAATGACACTTTTATAATAAAAAAATTTCCATTATGCATCTTTCTATGCATAGAAATTAAATTTAATGAGAATAACACTTTTATAATTAAAAAAATCCATTATGCATCTTTCTATGCATAGAAATTAAATTTAATAAGAATAACACTTTTATAATAAAAAAATTCCATTATGCATCTTTCTATGCATAGAAATCAAATTTAATAAGAATGACACTTTTATAATAAAAAAATTTTCATTATGCATCTTTCTATGCATAGAAATCAATTTAATAATTAATATCAGTGATATCCATGCATATTCATAGGTAAAATAGGTAAATGGAGTAATTAGAATATTTCTTTTAGATGCAAAAATGTTGGGAATTACTTTTTTGGAATAACATAAAAACAAACTTTCTTTTCCACAAAATTCTGGAAAATTTTGCCATAACCTCCTTTGTATGGCTGACCATTTCTCATTTTTATCATCCTTTATTTAACCTAAATTAACCCAAATTAGATTTATAGAACTCTAATCTACATAATTTTCTAAATTCAAGAGAGTAAACAATAAGAAGAGTGTAATTAATTTCTTAGTTAATCTTTCTAGAATTAAGAAAGGTTGGAATGTAAAGAAGAGAAGGGGGTGGCCTTTTCCTCAAAGGCATAGCATTTGAATTTAATTCAATCAACTGTAAAACATAAAAATCAAGAAAACCATAGATTTAAAATTTGTAAATAAGTAAGAAAATTAGCTTACATGGATCTTGTAAGCTCTCCATTGGCTTGAGGGATTGAGGGTTCTACTCTTGTTTGAAGCGAGAGTGGCCACCAATTTACTTTGGAGAGGATTAGGCAAAAAACAATTGAATTATTAAGAAATTCAATGTAGATGGCTCAGGACAGGAGTAAACAGGGCATAAACACCATTAAGATTTTATAAAAGAAAATGCTTTTATTTATAGGAAAAAGTGAGCCTCAGTTTGGTCAATTTTTGACTATTTTTGGGTCAGTTCAGCTTACTTTTTGGATCTAGTTTTGAATAGGAGAGAGGAGAGATGAAATATCTCATTTTATTGATTAAAAATTGGGGGTAATGATGAGGAAAAAGGTGCCTACTTCATGAGGGGAGATCCCCAGTCTGAGGTGTCAAAATTTAGTTTTTTAATTGGAAACACGATCTTTTATTATTTTGAAAAGGGGATTGAGTACAGGGAAAGAAACTGGACATCTTGAGGGGCTGGGGAGGAATCTTACATACCACTCTTTTGATCAATTTTAATAAGTATAGACCACTCTTCTGAACAAGTGAAGAAATTGACTCCCCTACCTCCCATTCCACTTTGTCGCCTAGCTAGTAACCCTACCAAATGTTATGTGGAATATTTCATGAATGGATATGTTAGGGGCATGGTAAATTTTATTTTGTCTCTCAAATCATCCAAGTATCCTAGAGAGGAGCTAAAGGCAAACAAGCATAGTTGGACGACGATATATGGAAAGCAAAGAATACATAATTAAAAGATTAAATACGAGAATCTAAGTGGGCTTTCCTATCTAAGAAAATGTTATATGTTTGGGATGGCAATCACTGTCTTGTAGCGTGGATGGAGAAAATAAATAGAGGTAAGTTTTTGGAATGCTCATACTACTCTATTGAGATTAACTAATTGATTAGTTTTAATAAATAAAGATTATGTCTTCTTAGCATTTAAACAAAAAGCTAAGTACCACCCTTGTATGGATACAATTCTTTTGGACATAGAGGAAGAGAATGAGGGAGAGGTTCTCTCACTTATTGCTAGATTGGATTGTATAAAGGTGGCATTACTTGAGTTAAAAAATCTAACAAATAACAAATAATAATAGTGACAATCTGTTAAAAAATTTAATAGATTGGATGTTATTTTAGGGGAATTCATTTTAGATATCAGGAGAATTTTTGTATCCAAAAATATCTTAATTTTGAATTACCTCTCTCTAGACATTTTCTCTCTCAAGGCCAAAACAGGGTAAAACATGATCTTTTTCTACTTCTGAGGGGGGATGATTACAAGAGACTGTTTGATGCACATATGTTGGTTGGAGGTGGTGTAAGCATCAATGGTATGATGTTTCGAACACATTGTGGAACACCAGAATGTGAGTTGTTGGGGTTGGGATCTTGTGAGCATATGTAGAAGAGTAGGAGTGGATCAAATCTTTGTAGAGGGCACACATGTAATTGGAGATCTTCATCACCAATATCAAGTTGAAGGTGTGCATGGAATCATAGGGGCAACTAATTGTTGTTGGGGGGGCAATATAATGTGTATGAGGAGTGAGGAATATCCAAGATTTAAAAAAAAAACATAAATGAATGGTGGCTACGTGTATGAAAAGCAGGTGCGCAAGAATGTTTAACGAAAGGAAAGCTGCCCTATTCAGGCCAGGCTGGCGGGTTCTTCCAGAAGACGTCGATTGCAAGCAGTGGCTGGTGTCTCGGAGCATTTTAGCAAAAGGATAGAGATGGGCTGGCGACTGGCTGGGGAGCCGCCTAGGTGCTGTTGCCGTAAGGCGCAATGGCTGGCAATGAAGGAGAGTACATGGATCGCACCGCTAGAGAAGAGGGAAGCGTCCACTACAACAAGGCGAGGACAGAAGTGTGGCTTGGCTTTGCTTTGTAGCCGGGAGAAGCAGGTAGCAAAGAGAGTGGAGGGCAAGGTGCCTTGGCGCCGGCGGTGGCTGGCGAGGACAGAGAGAGCCTTTACGTGTGGTACGTGAAGGTGGCCGCCTCTGGATGCAAAGAGTTCGGGGAAGGCCTTGTCGTTGGAGCTGCTGAAGGTTAGCGGCGAGGACAGAAGTGTGGCTTGGCTTTGCTTTGTAGCCGGGAGAAGCTGGTAGCAAGGAGAGTGAGAGGGAGTGGACTACAGGGTGATCTTGTTGGGTTTGTTGTTTTGGCGCAGCTACTACTAGCGAGACAAAGAGAGAGAGTTGGGTTTTGAGTGGGCTGCTGCGGCTGGTGGCTGGCGAGGACAGAGAGAGCCTTTACGTGTGGTACTATAGGAAGGTGGCCGCCTCTGGATGCAGAAACGGGGGGTAGAAGTGTGTTGGGATGGTTTTGCATTGTAGCTGGTAGTGGTGGCAGATATACTCCCTTGGAGAGCCGCCAGTTCTCAGTGGAAGGCGACAGAGAGATATAGCTTCTGGCGAGAAGATTTGTTGTGTTGGGGCCGCCTGCTACTCGGACTGCAGCTTCGCCCAGAGAAAGAGGGACCGACCGCAATTAAGTGTGGAAGGTGTTGCGTTGGTCAGCTTAGGCTAGCTGGCACACTGGCTGGGGAGCCGCCTTGGTGCTGTTGCTATAGGCTGGTGGCGGCTGGTATAGCGAAGGGAGAGAGCGGAGAAAAGCAAAAGAAGGCGTCCGTAGAGCAGAACGTAGAAAAGGGGAGGTGGTGCTGTTTTGGCACGTCGAAGGCGACTACAGGTCGTTTGTAGAGAAGGCATGGCGGTGTTGACTGTAGCGAAGTCAAAGGAGGATAGGAGGTGCTGCCGCCAAATCACAGCGAAAAGAGGAGGGGTTTTGGCGCGACGGCTGGCAGAGAAGCAGCGAAGTAGAGAAAGGAAGTGAGCGTTGACTTCAGCAAAGCCAAGAAAGAGAGGGGGTGTCAACAACAACTGCAGTAAAGTCAAAGAAAGAGAGGGTTGCAACAATAGCAGAGTAGAGAGGAGTGAAGGGGTGGCATCAACTACAAGCATGGAGACAGGGAAGGACCTGCTCTACTGGAGAGAGAGAGAGAGAGAGAGATGCGTTCTTTTTGTTTGATTTTGTTTGTCTAGTTGTCGCTGGTGTCTGAGGCCAACTCATGGGCTGATGTGATGTTGTTCTAAGAAAAGGTGAGAGAGGGATTAGCCAAGATAAATGGGACAACCTTGTGAGTATACATCCTTTGTGTTGATGTGAAGGTGTCATGTATGTGAGATGGTTGTGTGAGTAAAAGCTTCTGTGTCAGAAGAGGCTCATATGAAGTGTTGACTGGGAATTCAAGGATGAATGATACTGGTGATGTATCTGGCTATGGTTGTGTGTTGGTATCCTATGTGTGTTGATTTGTAGGAGAAGGCGTGATTGACGTGTTTGGTGGTGTAGTCCATGGGTTTACACTCTCACAGCGCACTTTGTGCCAGCCTTCGATTACCTCGTCATGCACACGGTGGAAGTGTATGTTGCTGGGTGATTACTCATCTATGGTGCCCCTGCTTTGTGCTGTCTTTTTGGTGTGGGTGGTGTGGTGAATCATGTGAGAAGTGTTCCAGCCAGTGTGCTGGTGGTGCCCCAGGCTCGTGGTGTTTTCCAAGGCTATTGGATGGATAGCTATAGAGGCAGGTGATTCCGTGTCCGAAATTTTCGACACCTGGAAAGCTTCAACCCTTGGATATTCCTTAAATGAAGTGGGAATGCATTAGTATGGACTTTGTCACAAGTCTCCTCGCTGTACAAGGAGGATATGATTCCATTTTTGTAGTGGTGGACTCGCTCACCAAAGTAGCTCATCTTATATTGGCAAAGAAAACCTTCAAAGCTTTTGATGTTGCGTGATTATTCATTAAGGAGGTCTTCAAGCTTCATGGTTTACCAAAAAGGATAGTCAATGATCGTCAGGACCTCCGACTTCACTTCAAAGTTCTCAAAGTCCTTATTTCAAGTCTTGGGTACTCAACTTTGCATCAGTATAGTAAGCCATCTAGATACTGATGGCTAGATTGAGAGAGTCAATCAAGTAATTGAAGACATTCTCAGAGTATATTGCAAATAGGAGCCAAGAACATGGATTCAATACCTTTCTCTAGTATAATTTACCTATAATACATCTTATCACCATAGCATAGGGATGTCACCATTTAAAGCACTCTATGGGCAAGAATGCTTATCTCCTCTAAATTTCTCTAATCCAACCTTCAGAGTTGAAGCATCAAGAAAAATTCTCGAGGAGATGGAAGAGAATACCAAGGCTATCCAAAAAGATATTAAAGCTTCTCAAGATCGGCAAAAACATTACGCTCACACAAGGAGGTCTAAAAGGATCTTCCAGGAAGGAGAGAAAGTTCTTCTCTGCAGAGCAGCAGGTGCAACCCAAGCGTAGCTCTCTATCACTTGGGAAATATAAGAAACTCAGCCCAGGATATTGTGGGCCCTATACAGTCATCAACAAGTGTTTGGAAAGAAGTGCCTATAAGCTACAGCTCCCAGTCCATGTTAAGGTCCACAATGTATTTCATGTAAGCTTGTTGAAGCCTTGTGTACCCAGTCTCAAGCATATTCTTGTTGATGAGAAATTTGTAATCCCAACTCAAGGAGTCCTTGAGTTGCAACATAGTAGAATCATAGATTCTAGAGAAAGGCAACTCCGTAATAATCAAACCCTTACAGAACATCTAGTGCAATGGAAAGACCCTAAAGAGGGTACAACTTGGGAAGATGAACCCACACTCTAAAGAGATTACCCGGAATTTATGGCGAGATGAGGACATCACTATTTCTTTAAGGAGGGAAGGATATAACATACCCATCTTCAATAATAATATATGTCCATTTAATTGATGAAATTATGGTCCTTTTTATAGTGTAAAAAATCATCATTTTTAATAATTGAGCTATTTCTACTTGGAAACTTAAAACTCTGAGTCTAAATTTAAATTATGCATGTAATTTTACCCTAATATAGGATTTATAGTGTTGAAAACAAACACCGAAATAAACCTTTATGTTAATTTTTAGTTAAATTACGATATAAACTTCAACCTTAATAAATGCATGTACAAGTGTCCGATTGACGACCAGACTACACCCCGCGTTCGGAGGGAATGGTCATTCAAAAGTAAGAGAAATAAGTATTTGCTGCCGCGAAGTCACTAAAAGAGGACAAATTTCAAGACGAGCCATTAAAGAGTAGCATGAAAACGATATATTTTTTTAGATTTTAAAACCTGTACTTAGATACGTGTTCAATCACATAGATACGCTTTAAATATCCAAAACGGCCAAATTTGGAGCCGTTTTGACCATCAACATTCTACTAATTAGCAAGTTAGCGAAATTCCTTACACAGCCCATTTTGAGACATTTTTGGCCCTAATGGGCCTGACAATTCAGTCAGGGTCAAACCCGCGATCGAGGACAAGAGACCTGAAAAACCTAGAGAAGTAGAAGGCGGTGGGGACACACTACGCCTAGCAGACATCTTTAATTCTTGTAAAAAACAATGTGAGAACTCAGAAATTACAAAAAAAAAATGCTAATAAAATGAGCAGTGGTGGAGAGAGAATAGTCACCCCCCTTTACGGCCGCCTGTCGATTTGTGTTGCGCTGTGAGCCTCTAGACAGCGCCGCTTCTCTGGGATGCTCTGATCCGAGAGAAAAAAATGCCTGCAACTCATAACAAAAATAAATTTTTCTCGGGAGGCTGTGTCTGAAATAATCGGATTATCCCTTGCCGGGATTATCCCTCCCCAGCCGAGAGAGAGGATCCGTGTGAATTTACTTTTATTTTTAATTTTATTAAAAATGAATAATAAAAATATGATATATATATATATATATATATATATTTGTTGGCAGTTCGCCAGCTGCTAGTTTTTTAGGTGGCCGTTGGCTAGCCGCCGCCGCGTTGCTGGTTGGCTGGCCGCCGCCGCCCGACTCGCCGCCGCTGGGCTAGCTGCGCGCCTGGTTGGCTTGGCCGCCCGCTGGGCTGGCTGCGCCGCCTGGTTGGCCTGCACCAGGCATACGGGTGGTCTTCGCCCCCCCTTTGCACAACGCAAGCCAACGCCCTCCAGCCATTTTCTTCACAGACGGGTGGTCTTCGTTACAGCCATTCACAGCAGTTTCACGCAAGCGGGCTCGGTCGCTTCACGCAGAGATTCTTCGCCCCCCCCCCCTCTGCACACGTCCTGTGGCTGGCTGGCCACTTGTGTCGCCTCGTTAAGAGGTCGTGGGACTGGTTTTCGCCCCCCCTTTCCACACAGTGTTATGGGTGGTTTCGCCTCCCCCTTCCACACAGTGTTATGGGTGGTTTCGCCCCCCCTCTACACCAGGCGATTTTCTCTACACCCTATCGAAAACTGTTTTGCAGACAGGCTTCAACGCAAAAGAAAAAAAACAAAACGAGATGCTTACCTGCAATTCGATTTGTTGGTGTGACGGGGAGAGAGAGAGAGAGAGAGAGAGAGAGAGAGAGAGAGAGAGAGAGAGAGAGAGTTCTTCCCTTCAAAAATGTCTTGGCCGCCTCCCTCCACACACTCCATTGTGGAGATAAGGATGAGAAGATGAATGGTTGAAAACCATTGAGTGGGCTCCGATCCCCCGGTCACGCGCGGACTCTGACGACCCAATCAAACCGACGCTCTGATACCAGCGTTAGATACTCGTAACGCCGCTAAGGGCGTTACCACAGGAGGGGATGGCCTCTGGCTCACCACCTAGCCATAGAGGAAGAATGAGGATTGCCCCTCATCCCCCAGGCTATATAGTGTGTGGCCTGTCGTCCACACTAGCCTTGCCGCCCATGACTCCGCATGGGTGTCCTCTCCCACTGAACCCCGGACATGGCCATCCGGTCTGCCGTCGATCACAGGCGTTACAGCCTACGTGACACTTTCTTTCTTTCTCTCTCTTATGAAATAATTGAACCATACAAGAAAAACAGTTAAAG
Organism: Cibotium barometz; assembly: GCF_041138505.1. Lineage (NCBI taxonomy): Eukaryota > Viridiplantae > Streptophyta > Polypodiopsida > Cyatheales > Cibotiaceae > Cibotium > Cibotium barometz. The sequence continues at coordinate 2,289,466 of NC_141093.1, read as the reverse complement.
AAACTGATACTCTCTGTAGACGTTTGCTTGTCTCAGCTTGTCATGGCTTCTTGTATATAGACACAGGCCTGCAATTTGTAGTGGCTATAACTTTGTCGTCTTTCACAAAATATAGACGAGTTCATACTTAAAATATAGACGAGTTCATACTTAAAATTATGGAAAAAGTGTCGGTCTACAATTTTATGTAGGCCATTTTGCTAAATTTGGATGTATGTAAAAATATACTACTTTGGAGAGGTCTATTTTAAGAAAAGTTTACTTTTTCTATCAATTAGCTTTTTATTATACATATATTATTATTATATGATATTGAAATATATTTATTTTTTTATTATTTTAATTTAAATAAAGATAATAATAATAATAATAATCAACCTTAAAATATTCATAACAATCATTTTTGGGCACGCGTGTGTGTCAACACCCAAAAAATATATTCCTAAACACCACCAGCTCGTCTCCATTATCCAATCCAATGATTTGCACTTACATTACCTAAGCCAATCAATTAATACACGAATTCATTAAAGATATAATTAACCATATGAAACATCATATCATGAAGACGATGCAACCACCAATACTCCCACGCATGTATGGATTCACTCGCATGATCGCCTGGATTTAGAAAGGCATCCTAAAGTGGGAAACATTATGGAGGTGAGCTTTCAAGGGGGAAGTATGTTGCATCCTTAGCATGGACGTGTAAGAGGATATAACATGCTATACAAATGAACACTCATGCAGTAGGATATTTTACACCACAAAACTTTAAAACTCAAATTGCATAATAATAGAGATAGAGAAGAATATTGTATTATATTGAAGTGATATAATAGATGGCAAAGCCCACACTCACGTGCTTCTATAAAGGGAGCTTGGATGGTTGATCTAGAACTCTTAAGATGGAAGCTGTATACTAGTAGAACTAGGGAGTAAACTCATAGCAGTGATGACTCATGACCTATGTGGAGAAGGGGCTGGCCGTATATCCATATAGGCTTGTATATGTGGGTGGCCCCACGACATGACCATGTAGGCCATAGTCAGTTACACTGTCCACATGGTGTATGACCATCTAGGCCCTTCTTGGTCCCCGCAATGTCAAGACAAGCAAGAGTAAAATACCTACTCCATGCGCGTGGATCGTCTCATGAGATAACGATCGAGTGTAGCATATAGCATAATTGGAAATGTGGCAAATCTAGTCCAAGTCGTCTCTAAACCATCTGGCCTCCTAGGCGACCTTCTTGTGTGAATATTGGGATGTCAGGCATGTGGACTACTTTACCATGGCTACTCTTCATAATGGGGGCCGTACAAACATGAGCTATCTAGTATCTTGGGCAATATAATAAGAGGGTGGAGCATTGATATCCAACATGATGTGCTAAGGGATATGGTTAATAGTCTATAAGTCATGCAAGGTATAATATGGGCTAATAGTTGACTATTAGAGAGTCAACTAACACTAAAAAATAGGGTTATCAATATTGCATGAAGCCTATGTAAGCGAGTGTATGTGTACATAATTGTGTTTTAAGTAAACAATGTGTCACATCTTGATCTAGTCTAGCCCATGATGTAGATATGGGATTGCCACATACCATTCGTTACTTATTGAGTATGATACAAGACATGATTGGACATAATCAAGCGATGTCATTTGAAAGTGGCTTTTGAAAGTGTTCTATGACTTGAAGGTCTTGAGCTCATGTTTATTCACTCCAATTCTTTAACGTTGGACGATGTTCCTAAGCTATTGTGCCTATGTTTGGGTTGGTAAACTCTTGGTCAACTACTTTCCTTATGTTCTTTATATATGTATATGTTCATGTGTTTGATGATCTGTTGTTGGTAGCCTCCTTGAGAACTGGTACACGCGGAGTATCTATCAATAATATTTAAAAGAAAAAGAAAATAAAGATAAATTAGTTATTTTTTTGTTTTGCTTTGTGTGTGTGTTTATGGAGACTCCTTTGATAGAGGTGAAAGTTCAATTAGTGAGGATATCAATAAGGTTGATAATCCTCCCTTTTTAGTGTCCACATGGGGAATGATCCATGTGTTCATATTCATGATACATGTTCATTTTAATTTGTCTTTTTGGAATGTTTAGAGATATGCATGAATAGTGAATCTATGTGCTGCTGCCCTCTTTAAAGAACCACATAATGTACCCATGCTTTGATTAGTGAGTTTTTTTGTTGAATACATGGCATTTCAAGAAAAAAATAAAGGAAAGAGAGTCAAGATGGTGTCCTCCCTCATTCTAGCTTGTTGTTTAGAATATTCACTCATATTCATGATACATGTTCATTCTAATTAGATTTTGGGTTGATGTTTGGAGATACACATGAATAGCGAATCTATATGTTGTTACCCTCTTTGAAGAACCACATTGTGTACCCATGGTAATTGGGAGATTGTTTTTTTTGGATCCACATCATTGTCATGAATGCATTTCATCCTCTAATTTCTAGGAAAGAACAAGGAAAGAGAGTCAAGGTGGTGTCCTCCCTCATGTTAGCTTGTTTAGAATATCTATCTATATACTTTTGTCCATGTAGTAAAGTGCTAGGCATGGTTCTCATACTATCGAGTGACCCAATGCATTTTATAAGGAAGAGACAAAGGTAACACCATTGAATTTGATACTCAAATTTATGTTATTATATGCAACACATGGCATGAATTATTATATGCAACACCATTGAATTTGATACTCAAATTTATGTTATTATATGCAACACATGGCATGAATTATTCTCTAAAATGTGCTCCATGGAAATGTTGACATCGTCTCCCTTGCATTAGCTCACAAAACCTCTACTATTTTCAATCTAATATATAATATATTTCCAAGATATCATTATAAAATTATATTAAAAAATCAATCACAATAGTGCCTTTTTCTATGAATAAATTCCCTCTAGTGTAACATTGATAAGCACTTGGATTTAGGCAGTTACAAATATCACATCTACTTCATCTCTTAAAACTTACATGATTGCAAGCATATTAGTTTACCTTCATCTCTTATAACTTTAATTCTTGAAAATTTTCAGGAATAATATTTTAATGCACATTTCATGCTTTTTAGTATAATCCTCTCTAGTAGGGTAGTAGCAAGGGGTAGTAGCTCATCTACAAAAACATTCTTGAGTCATCATCTAACATGTACCCTACATTATTGGTAGCTGTTATCAGAGAGAGAGAGAGAGAGAGAGAGAGAGAGAGAGAGAGAGAGAGATAAATAAACATATAAATTTATTTTTAATGAGACTGAGAAAGAAAGAGAGATTAGTCATTCAAGATGTAATGACATATAAAGGTTATATATAGGATGCAATGACACATAAAGGTTATGTATTGGCTCTCTATTAGTAATATACAAGATGGAACAACATATAAAGGTTATGCATTAGCTCTCTATTAGTGTGTCTGATTCTAAGATTGGTCATATGCATGATGAAACGATACCTAAAGATGCATGGGATACCTTGGTTAAGGTATATATCACAAGTAACAAGGCTAAGAAGATGCAGTTAAAGTAAGAGTTGCATAATGTACAAAGCAATAAGCTATGTATCAAAACTCATTAAAGATTAAAGGGTTTGCAGATGACATTGCCTCTATTGCAGCAAAAATAATGATGAGTTGATCACTTTGACTAGGCTTGGAAAAGATTAAGACCACTTTCAGATATCTATTTATAGAACTCGTGAAAATATTCCTAATTTTTATGACCTTTTAGACCTTTTGATTAGTGAGGAGATGAATGTCGAGAGTAAATTATCCTCTAGTAATGTATCAGTAAAAACTCATTAGCATCACACCCTATTTCACAATTTGGCATCAGTAGGCCAAATGGTTGAGCAGGGATTACAAGTAAGATTCAATGAGAATGGCTGTTTTGTGGAAGACTTTAAGCATGGCTGTAGATTGATTGCCAAGGGCAAGAAGGAAGGAAGGTTGTTCAAATTGGATGCAGGCATACCAGAATTGAGCTCAGCCATGTTTTTAAAGAGCAATGGGATTGTGCAGGACATTGACACGTGGCACAAGAGGATTGGGCATGTCAATATACAGAGATTAAAGAACATGCAAACAAGAGGCATTGTCAGTGGATTGCCTCGATTCAAATATGATGGACATATGCATGTTCGTGAAGCCTGTCAGTTTGGAAAGCAGGCAAGGTTGAGGTTTCCTAGAGAAGGAAACATGAGTAATAGACCACTTGAGATAGTGCACAGTGATGTATGGGGCCCAGCACAAAACCCATCTATCAAAGGAAGTCTATACTATGTGACATTTATAGATGACTTCAGCAGGATGACATGGATATATTTTTTGAGAGAGAAGAGTGAAGTGCTGGAAAAATTCATGGATTTCAAAGCTCTTGTAGAAAAACAATATGGCTATTGGATTAAGTGTCTGAGAACAGATGGAGGTGGTGAATACACCTCAAAAGCTTTTGAGCATTTCTTGCGGAAGCATGGGATAAGGAGACAGTTGACATGCAGGTATACACCTCAGCAGAATGGTGTGGCTGAGAGAAAGAATCGAGTCATATGTGAAGTGGCAAGGGCAATGCTCAATGAAAAGAGCATGCCAGATTACTATTGGGCAGAAGCATGTGCTACTGCAATGTATATCCTGAACAAAACACCTACAGCAGCCATTCATGGAAGCACGCCAGAGATGCGGCTTACAGGTTATAGGCCAGACATTGGACATCTCAAAGTCTTTGGATGCGTAGCTTATGTCCATGTGCCTGATGAAAGAAGACGGAAGTTGGATCCTAAGGCAGAGAAATGTGTATTTGTTGGATATGCACAGGATCGAAAGGCCTACAAATGTTATAACCCTCAAACTAGACAAGTAGTCATCTCACGAGATGTGGTGTTTGATGAGCTTGCTAGTTGGTACAAAGCAAAAGATGAGGGAGTTATTGACTCACTTGAGGCAGATGTGTCTGTGAACTTGCCATCACAAGCAAGTTCTAGTTCTACTACTATGTCTGGGCCAACAGCAGAAGCTGAGAGTAGCAGTGTACGTCCATGGTCAGGACGTCTGAGGCATGAGAGTGTGAGCACTGGGAGCAGTGCTATGGATAAAGGCAAGAAGAAAGTCGAAGGCATTGGGATCACAGGCTATGAGTCCTCTAGTTCAGAAAGTTTGGATGAGGAGCTCGGAATACCTGTTTTACGCACACCTGGTGCTAGGCAGGACAGATATGTACCACCACATGCTCGTGTTACAGGTGTACAGAGTGACCCGCATGCATTGCGGAGATCCCAGAGAGTCAGATATCGAGTGGAAAGATTGACATATAGAGATTTTGCTATGCACTATGCATACATGACATCTATGGTGAAGCATGTGGAACCTACATGCTATATAGAGGCTATTGGAGAGCATGTATGGGAGAAAGCCATGGATGAAGAGATGGATGCTTTGGACAAAAATGATACATGGGAATTGGCTGAGTTACCTCAAGGAAAGAATGCAATTGGTTGCAAATGGGTGTATAAGGTAAAGTGCAAGTCAGCATGGCAGCCTAGAGAGACATAAGGCAAGGCTGGTCGCTAAAGGATATGCACAAACTTATGGTCTTGATTATGATGAAACTTTCAGCCCAGTGGCTAAGATGGCTACAGTGAGGTCTATCATTGCACTAGCAGCACAAAAAGGTTGGGCTTTACATCAAATGGATGTAAAAAATGCTTTCTTGAATGGTGAACTACAAGAAGAGATGTACATGGAACAGCCAGAAGGATATGTACATCCAAAATATCCTACTTTTGTTTGCAGGTTAAAGAAAGCAATCTATGGTTTGAAGCAAGCACCTCGTGCTTGGAGTGACAAGATCAGCAGATATCTTGTCAGTATTGGATTTGTGGTTGGAAATGCAGACTCTTCACTTTATGTGAAGAAGACACATGATGGTATCGTGATGATAGTCATTTATGTTGATGATTTGATTATCACAGGTGATTGTGGGAAAGGCATTGATGAGGTTAAAGCCTCTTTATGCAAAGAGTTTGATATGAAAGACCTTGGTGATTTAAGGTTCTTTCTTGGCATTGAGGTGATTAGAACAAGCAAGGGTATATGGTTGGTGCAAAGACAATATGCACTTGACATGCTGGCAAAGTATGGTATGACAGCATGCAAACCAATGTTGACACCATTAGAGCAAAACATGAAGCTTAGGGCTGATTTGGGTGATGAGCTTGATGATATCACCATGTACAGGAAAATGGTTGGTAGCCTTATCTACATGACCATTACGAGGCCAGATCTCAGTTATGCAGTTGGTTTGGTGAGTCAGTTTATGCAGAGTCCTCGTAAACCTCACTTGGATGCTGTGAGACGTATTCTGAGATATGTCAAAACTACCGTGCATTATGGTCTTTTCTATGAGGCAGGAAAAGACATGCATGTCTATGGATATACAGATGCAGATTGGGCCGGTAGTGCATATGACAGGAGGTCTACCAGTGGCTATGTTTTCAGCCTTGGTAGCGGAGCTGTGAGTTGGAGCAGTAAAAAGAAACCTACAGTTGTTTTATCTACCACAGAGGCAGAGTATCGTGGAGCAGCCATAGCTGCATGTGAGGCTATGTGGTTGAAGAAGTTGCTAGATGATGTCAGGTTACAGAGTGATATGAGAGTTGTCATTCATTGTGACAACATGAGTAGTATTCAGCTTGCTAGCAATCCAGTTTATCATGCCAGGACCAAACATATTGAGGTCCACTATCACTTCATCAGAGAGAAAGTGCTAGATGGACATGTTGATTTGACATATGTGCAGACAGATGAGCAGGTTGCAGATATCTTTACCAAAGCACTTGGTAAGGATAAGTTCGAGTATTTTCGTACTAGATTGGGAGTCCTAGAGATGGACATGTCGAGCTTGAGGGGGAGTGTTGAAATGTCAAGCTCGTATACAGCTGGAGGATAGCATATGGGTGCTGACAGAGTGACAGTATGGTAGATAGATATCATGTGGTGTGTTTATGACCGCGTCCAGCTGGTCATGTGTGGTGTGGACATTACATTAGGTTTACTTTGTAGTGTGGACATAACACTATGTTGTGTTCTCCTTTGTGTGTGTGAGAGATATGGTGTCTATGGCTTCTCTCCTTCTTTATGGTTGATGGATATGGATTAGGGTTTGCTTCTCTTGTGTGTGTTTCATCCTGCTTCTGTTTTTTATCAAAGGCTACCATATCTTCAAATGATGTTGAAGCTATGTGCATGACTTCGATGGTTTGTTGAAACTGGGTAACATCTTGCATAGTTTTGGTAAGAACTGCTACCTTGTCCTCATCAGACTCACACTTAAGGCTAGTGAGCTGTTGAACTAGTGAGTAGAACTTGGCAAGGTGATCACTTAATTCTTCATTATCTAGCATTTTCAAACATAGAACTTCAACTTTAAGGAAACCATAGAATTAGTGATTTTGTTACCAAAAAGAGTCTCCAATTTTTCCCAAATTTTTTTGGCGGTTTGCGTGAAGTCTATGCGATGAACAAGAGTGTCTGCCAAACTAAGGCCAATTACGCAATAGCTCTGTCATTGCATTGTCGCCAGTTTTTTCTTTTCTGGCTCGTTGGGCTGCTGGGTATCTGTCATCCCCCCCAAAGATTATGCTCCAGACGCCCTCCCTCATTAAGAGAAGTTGCATCTTGGTCTGCGAGGTAGGAAACCCAACACCAGAGAACCTGTCGATTGTAGTGGTTGATAGAGCCATAATGTTGTTGCAGGGGCTTCAATGTCGATGATGCTGAGGGCTAATTTTTACAAAAAAAGTCCTAATTTTTTCATTTATTGCAGGCTTCAATTAGGTCAATTTCTTTAATTTTTAGAGAAACCCCTAATTTTTAAGGTTTGTACAGGCTTCAATTAGACAATTTTCAGCACATTTCAAAAAATCCCCAATTTTTATAAAGTACAGGAGCTTCAATTTGATGAATTTGGCTTTCAATTTGAAAACTCCAAATTTCTATTGATTGCTGTAGACTTTAATTAAGCAATTTTGTTCCTGATTTTGAAAATCCCCAAATCTGGAAAATTTGTTTTTTTTTGCCAGGATTTTCAACTGCTTTTAATGATGAAGGTGCCAATGATAGGACAAGGAGCTAGTCGGTCTCTGCAGGTCGAGTTTCACAGGCCGGCCGGCGAGCTCTCACGGGGACTGGCGAGCTGCTTCAAAGGTTGGAATCGAAGGCTTTAATAAGCCTTAGTGCTATGGCTTAATAGCCTTAATATATTAAGGCTTAAGAAAAAGCCGTTGTGGTTGGCTGGCACGGAGGTTCCAGTCGAACACGCCCGAGGAGACCAGATGCACTAGCAGGAAGGTCCGGGCACAGAAGCCAAGCGCCCGAGTTGCTGGAGAGGCTAAGAAGCACGCAGGTGTAGACAGTGCTCACGGCGTGTGACTGAAGATTGAAGACGATTCTGATAAGGTTTATAAAACCTTATAGAAAACTGATGGATTGGCAAGTGGCAGATACATGCAGCAGCGTTGGTGATAGATGGAAGGACCAAAGTGGCATGCAAGAGGTGTCACTAGGCCAGGACAGCAAACTAGGAGTGGAAGATGCAAAAACCCTAACACAGAGTGAAAACCAGCTCTGATACCAATTGTTGGTACAGCCTGCTAACTATGGTGGTTCTATGGATATAATGGAAGGGGAGAGCGAGAGAGGGAAAGAGATGCTGAAGTGAGAGGTGATTGCACGACAAGGATTTGATTGATTCATTATATCAAATGAAGTACAAGGCCTTTGCATATATAGCCCTTTCAATATGCCAAACCCTTTGATCCTTATTTAATGACCCTTATCCATATAAGGGTGGGTTCACACACTATGACATACTTACACACATCTAAGCCTTTCGAGGGGCTACTCGCACACACTGAGGCACCGATATATCCCAACACTCCTCACGCACACACGTGATTAGTTCTTTGGGCCAATGGTTAGCCTACTACATATACACACCTTTTAACAGAGCATACCATGTGCTCTAATACCACTGAAACAAGAAACTATACACCTCAGGAAGGGTGCCAAACATAAAATACAAGCGTGAGAGAGAAACACCGAATTGGGTCCCAACTGCCCCCCCCCAAGTGTGTGCCAAAAGTATCCCTGCTTAAGTATTTATAGATTTTATTACTTACAAAAAAAGGTTACAAGGCTATTTTAGCCCTTGCTTACTCTACAAGCTTTCTTTTACAAAAATTGGATTTAAAAAATATCTGAAAAATCTTACTCCCGTGATAACAAACCGAGAAAAATGATGCAATTCAGGAAGTTTGCCAAAGGGATCAATACAATCACAGCTACAGATGACAAGAAGTTTGTTTGATCAGCTTTATGTCGCCATGGGTAGAGAGTCGCCCTAAGGATGATGCAAAAATTAAGCTCCCAAAAAAATGAAGCCCACGGCTAGAGGTCGAGGAGCTAATGGAAGTTTGAATTCAACCGAATGACCTAGGGCCAAATGGTTATCTGGAAACAACCAAATTTTATGCATGAGGAACAACGTGGCAGAGTGAGGAGCTTTTGTGAGAAGTCGAAAGCATGTAGTGAATCAGATTGAGGACCTAAGTCTCTAACACTTGCTGGGGGGAAGCACAAGAAGCATACAAGAACACAAAAAAGATGCAAAGAAACATAGCTAAAGTGAACTAGGCACCAGTACTACCTAAAGGATCAATTACAAGGAAATCCACAAATATTGTAGCAGATCTAATCAACCAAGTGCAAAGCGGCACAAATTGCTTATATATATGGTTCATTCTAATTAGGCAAGGTTCTGTGTGCTCTATTCTCTATTCCTATATTCTAGTTTTTAGTGTGATTTGGATTCTTATCTAAGCAACTATTGGATTGTACAATCTTATAAGGAAGTAACTATCTATAAAAGCAATCCATTATTATAATAAGGAAGTAACTATCTATAAAAGCAAGACATTATTGGATTGTACAATCTTATAAGGAAGTAACTATCTATAAAAAGCAAGCCATTATCTTATAAGGAAGTAACTATATGTTGTAATCTTCCATGAACTCTAATGAAAGTATATACTCTATGATTCTCCACTCTTCATGTTTGTCATTTATACTATTGATATTGAGCAAGAAAGACTTATCTGAGCGAGAGCAAGAATATAGAGAGCAAGATCATGAATAGTCCAATCTTGGCAATCAAGGTGGTGAGACTGCAAGTCACCTACTGGTGATTGTGAACCCTTAAGTACCTATCTCTCACTAAGATTCTTGGCTCAGAGTAGGAAGGTGGATACAACTCACATATGGACTTTGTTAAGCTTTTGAGAGTGATAGTAGCCAGCTATCAGGAAAAGTTGAGACAGACTAAGATACCCCGGGCATATTCTCAAAAGCTATCAAGGGAAAGAATTCTAGAATCCACACAATATTAATTCTTATTATAATAAGGAGTTACTGTGAAGGCAAAAGGATGAAAGGACCATATGTATAAGAGATCAGAGCAAAACAATGCACCATGACATATGTGAGTGAGTCTATATATAATGGTGGTGAGTGAACATATGTACAAGAGCCCTCTAATGTGAGGTGACTCTGAGTAGAAAGACCAGTCCAGAAACAAAGATGATATCAGAGCTGAAGCACGGTCGATGACATAGGCTCACATCGATGTGAGGCAAAGCACTCTGAGAGGTGGTCAGTGTCAAAGGCTCCCGTCGATGGATGCAAAGGCACTCTGTGGTGGTAGTGGCAATGGAAGATGAGGTGATGTAGGCTCTAGTGAGACAAGGGTGTTGTGGTAGGTGGTAGATGAAGAGCAGAGAGGGGGGTGGTGTAGTGGTGTAAGCTCTGATGACAAGGGTGCTACAAGACCTAAAGGGTGCAGGATTTGGTGACAAGGGTGTTGCATACCTGAAGGGTGCAGGCTGACAAGGGTGATGCGTAAGTGAAGGGTGTTGTAGAGTGGAGAGGCTTGTCGTCCCGAGTGGTGCAAGCTCTAGTGACAAGGGTGTTGTGTACTTGAAGGGTGTCGATGGTGAAGATAAGCAAAGAGTGTGTTGCCATCTCGATGATGGTGAAGATAAGCAAAGAGTGTGTTGCCATCTCGATGATGTGATGTAGCAGAGAGTGGGCTATTGTCCCAATGGTGAGACCCGAGGAAAACGTTAAAGTGCTCTATGTAGCGCAGAGAGGGCTATTGTCCCATGAGCTGTGGTAAAACGCTAATGATATGTTGATGTAAACGCTGATGTAAACGCTACTGATGAATATTTGATATAAGCGCTGATGTCATGTTGATGTAAATGTTGATGATGTGCTAATGTAAGAGTTGATATTATGCTGATGTAAATGTTGAATGTAGTAGAGAGGGTTGTTGTCCCATGGTGTGGCCTATAGTAGACAGTGGGTTGTTCCTGAGATGTGGCCAGATGATAAAACGCTAAGGTGATGTCCTGTCAGGCACACGATGATGATGAAGCAATGTGGTATAGAGCTTGGCAAAAGCAACAGTAGGCAGATGGTACCGGATATGTGCAATGATGTGGTACACTCTAATGATGAATGAAAAGGCAACGGTATATATATTATTGGGGACTACTGGTCCACCAGCCTAAAGGCTATCGGCCAGCACAGCAAAGACACAAAATCCCCAAATAAAACCAAAAAGCCCAGAAAATTCCCTTTTTAGGGCTGGGAAAAATGTTGTTTTCATACACCCCCTCTCAGGCCAAAAAGGAGACCATGAGAGAAGATGAGAAATGAGAGAAGATGATGGGTAACATGGTCCCACGCTGACACACTGGCAAAAGGAATGTGTCCCCCCCTTTGGAAACAAAATCTTATAAATGCACAGAGGGTGATCATGATGGCAAAGGTGGTGAAAGTGAGTTGATGTAGATGGGTTGATCATCTCCCAAAGTAAGATCTTGAACAGGGCTCTCCACTGAGTAAGAAATCACATTCCCTATGAGGTCCAGATCAAAATTCGAAGAAACATCTTCTAGTGAGAAGAAGTGGTCCTCCGGTAGTGCGGATAGATGATCCATGTTGTGTGCTCTTGAGATCTTCAATCTCTTTGCTCTCACGATAGCTCTGATACCATGTGAGGGCAAAAGGATGAAAGGATGAGATATATGAGAGATCAGTGCAAAACAACACAGCATGAAATATGTGAGTGAGTCTATATATAATGGTGAGTGAACATATGTACATGAGCCCTTTGATGTGAGGTGACTCTAAGTAGAAAGACCAGTGGAGAAGCAAAGATGATGTCGGAGCTGAAGCATGATCGAAGACAAAGGCTCACATCGTCAATTTGAGGCAAAGCACTCTGAGAGGTGGTCAGTGTCGAAGGCTCCCGTTGGTGGATGCAGAGGCACTTTGAGGTGGTGGCAGTAGAAGATGGTGGTGGTGGCAGTAGAAGATGAGGTGATGTAGGCTCTGGTGACAAGGGTGCTGCAGTACCTAAGGTGGTAGATGAAGAGCAGAGAGGGATGCCATCTTGTGTGGTGTAGTAGTGCAAGCTCTAATGAAGGGTGTTGCAAGACCTGAAGGGTGTAGGCTCTAGTGATGACAAGGGTGATGTGTACTTGAAGGGTGCAAGCTCTAGTGACAAGGGTACAAGCTCTACTTGAAGGGTGCAAGCTCTAGTGACAAGGGTGTTGCATACCTGAAGGGTGTTGTAGAGCAGAGAGGGCTACCGTCTCGAGTGGTGCCAGCCGAGGAAAAATGTTGTAGAGCAGAGAGGGCTACCGTCTCGAGTGGTGCCAGCCGAGGAAAAATGTTGAAGTGCTCTATGTAGCAGAGAGGGCTGATGTCCCATGTGCTGTGGTAAAACACTGATGATATGCTGATGTAAAAATTGATGTAAGCGATGATGATGTGTTGATATAAGCGCTAATGATATGCTAATGTAAACCCTGATGATGTGCTGATGTAAGCAATAATGACATGCTGATGTAAACACTGATGTAAATGTTGAATGTAGCAGAGAGGGTTGCTGTCCCACGATGTGGCATGTAGCAGAGAGTGGATTGTTGTCTCGAGATGTGGCCAGATGATAAAACACTGAGGTGTTGTCCTGTCAGGTGATGATGATGAAGCAATGTGACGAAGTGCCCGGCAGAAGCAGCACCTGCAGAGCAGATGATACCAGATATGTGCAATGATGTGGTACACTAATGATGATGAATGAAAAGGCAAAGCTATATATACTATGGGGGACTACTAGTCAGCCAGCCTAAAGGCTGTCGGCCAGCAGCAAAGACACAAAATCCCAAAATAGAACCAAAAAGCTCAAAAATTTTTCCTTTTTCAGGTTGGGAAAAATGTTATTTTCACACAGTTACATCATATTATTGAGATGGTTGGTAAAATAACACAAATAATAAGTACATGGAAATGCTTGAATACTTATCGTATTAAGGAGTTACATCAGATTACTAAGATGGATGGTGTAAAACAACACAAATGTGCCGTATTGGAGTAGATATACTCTTGGCTAATTAATAATAATACTCATGGTAGCAAAAATTGTTGGAATTAGGGTTGCATGAAAGCACACAAAGCTTAGAGAAGAAGAAGCAAGAATGCACACAACACACAATGTATTAGATTGTGTCAATATACAAAAGATAAGTTAGCCCTAGAATGATGGGTGTATATACAAGCCGGGGGAAAAAACCTCCTAAAGAGGGAAAAAGTGCCTCGGCGGTCCTAAGTGTGTTCACACACATCAATGCCATATATATAGGCAGTGATGTGTTCACACACATCACTGCCTATATATATAGCAACAAATCCCCCCTGAGAGTGATGGTGTGAACGAGAGCTGGCACTTATGTATAGGGAAGTGCCATGCCCGAAGTAGATCAATCCACAAAGGGGAGCAAGCCCAAAGCTTTGCAGAAAGCTTCGAACTTCTCACGAGGAAGCGCCTTTGTGAAAAGATCGGCGAGGTTGTCCTGTGTTGGCACATAGGCCAAGCTGATCTCTCCTGCTGAGAGTTTCTCCCTGACATAGTGATAATGCACCTCAATGTGCTTTGTGCGAGCATGAAAAACTGGGTTTCTCACAACTGCCAATGCGCTCTGACTGTCAGTGCAGATAGAGGTGGCAGACTCCTGTCCAACACCCAAGTCAGCCCATAAGCCGTCTGAGCCACACACACTCAACCGTAGCTATGAAAGCTGCCCTCTGTACTCAGCTTCACAACTAGAAGTGGCCACAGTAGGTTGCTTCTTGCTCAACCAAGATATGCATGAGCTACCAAGCATGAAACAAAAACCACTTGTGGACACTCTTGTGTCATAGCAACCAGCCCAATCTGAGTCTGAAAAAGCATGTAAATCTGGCGACAACGATCCCCCCTTGGGATAAAACAACCCAAGATGTATGGTGCCACTCAAGTAGCGAAAGATGTGTTTAACTGCCTTCCAATGCTAAGACCGTGGGCTATGTATAAACCTGCTCACTTGTGAGACTGCAAGCTGAATGTCCGGCCTCGTAATGCATACATAAATGAGGCAACCAACAACTGTCTGATAGAGTGTGACATCAAAGTGATCTCCAGCATCATGAAGACTCAACTTCAAACCTGTCTCCATTGGAGTAGCAATAGGCTTGCAGTCTTCAAGGCCAAATCTCCGCAACAATGTCTCAATATACTTTGTCTGACACAAAGCAATACCTCCATCACACTGCTTAAATTGTATCCCCAAATAATGATGCAAATGCCCCAAATCTGACATCTCAAAAGAGGCATTCAAATCAGCCTTAAAATCAACAATATGACTCTTATTTGGTCCTGTGAGCAGCATGTAATCGACATAGAGAGCAACGATTAGATGTACATCATCCACACATGTAACATACAAAGTGCTTTCTGTTGGACTATTCTGAAAACCATGTGTAGTCAAATATGCATGTATCTTTTCATACCAAGCTCGTGGAGCTTGCTTTAAACCATACAAAGCCTTTTTCAACCTGCACACTTTGTTTTCTTAGCCTCTTTGAACAAAACCACGAGGCTGCGATACATACACCTCCTCATGCAAATCTCCATTCAAGAACGCACTCTTTATGTCCAACTGCTGTACATTCCAACCATTATGAGCTGCCAATGCACAAATGCTACGAATGGTAGTCATACGACAAGTGGGAGCAAAGGTCTCATCAAAATCAATGCCCTTTTCTTGAGCATAACTCTTTGCAACAAGTCTAGCCTTATAGCGATCAACACTGCCATCTGGCTTTTGTTTCAACTTAAAAACCCACTTACATCCAATGACCTTTTTACCAATAGGCAAATCACACAAAGACCATGTACCATTCTTCATTATAGCATCATATTCACTTTGCATTGCAGCCAACCAATTTTTTGATTTTTGTGCCTCATCAAATGAAAGAGGTTCTTCCTCTTCACACATACTAGACACAGCCAAAGCATAACAATCTGATGCATAAGAGGCATGCTGAAAACCTGTCACGCAAGGTTTGCACCAGCCATTTAGGCATACCTCTAGCCTGCTCATTTTCAGCCCTATCCTCATGAATTACATCCTGTAAATCTGTATCAGAAATAGGCTGATCTATGATGTCGTTTGAAATCTGCATAGGCTGAATATTTGCCTCATTAGGACTTACATTTGAATTCCCACCTGTAAAGAGAGGCAACAACGTATCAAATACATCCCGTGAGCTCACACCTGTCTCTTTGGTACATGATAACAAAGGCTGCACAACATCTTCCACAAAAACAACATCTCGACTAATCAAGATACGCTTTGACTGCGGATGATACAATCTGTATAACCTTGCTCTCAGCACTGTAACCAACAAAAATGCATTTGACAGCCTTATCATCCAATTTTCTACGTTGTTGCATAGGCACTAAAGCATAGGCCAAGCAACCAAAGACACGCAAGTGACCAATAGAAGGCTTCCTGCCATGCCAAGCTTCGTATGGAGTAATAGACTGCAAGGCCTTAGTGGGACACCTGTTGAGTACATATGCAGCACACATGACAGCCTCAAGCCAAAACACATGTGGCAAAGCTTGGCTCTTGACCATACATTGTGCCATCTCCATAAGTGACCTGTTTTTTCTCTCAGCAACACCATTTTGCTGAGGGGTATACGGCACTATACATTGGTGTTTTATCCCACGACTAGCCAGAAATGCATCAAACTCTTTAGACATGTACTCTCCCCCTCGATCAGAACGGAGGGTGCCCACAGTACAATTGGATACATTTTCAACCATAAGCAAAAACTGTTTGAAGCACAAAAACACTTCGGACTTTGCCTTCAGTGGATATACCCATGCATGCCTTGAGTAATCATCAATGAAAGTCACGAAGTACAAGTGTTTACCAAATGATGGAGTTTGCATAGGCCCACATACATCACTATGTACAAGTTGCAATTTGCGAGTGGCCCGCACAGAACCATCCTTTGGAAACGCAGAACACTGCATTTTGCCCAAAATACAGCCTTCACAAACATGTTTCAATGGTGCCTCAAGAGGGGGCAATGAAGCAACCATATCAAATTTCTGCAAACGCAGCAAACTAGCAAAGTTCAGATGACCAAAATGAGCATGCCATAGTTTTGCATCTGAAACTGCCTTTTCATCAGAAACTGCATTTGCTAAATCTTCCACACACTTGTCATAAGAATTGAGCCTATACAGCCCACGAAACAAGGTGCCAGATGTAATAATCGTATCACCAGAAGTCAAATCATGAACAGTACATCTGTCATCCACAAATTTGACTACAAGTCCAAGTCTAGCAAGCACAGAGATAGACAATAGATTCTTCTTTATCCCTGGCACATACAAAGCATCTGAAAGTGTGAAAGCGCTGCCATTTGCAGCAGTAAGCATAATTTTACCAACGCCCTTCACTGGGTAAGAAGCATTATTGGCACATGTGACAGTATTCCCATTAGGGACAGCCTCAAGACAAGTGAACATATCACGATGCGAGGTAATGTGCTTTGTAGCACCACTGTCAAAATACCATACATCAGAGTCAACAGAAACTACCAAACATGCATCATGTACAGATGGGTCAAACTGGCAATACACGCTAAACGCCCGTTCTGTATCCTGCACAACATTTGCAGAATCTGCATTTGTAGAAGCATCGGCTATTGTGGCTGCATTTGACTCTTTCTTCTTTGCCTCTTTAGCCTTTAGCTTAGGGTAATTTTTAATGACATGATCAGTTGCCTTACAATAGTTGCACCTCATTTTTTTCTTGCCTTTATCAAGAGCCTTCTCAGACCTATTGTTGCTACCTGTGGAAGGAGAAGAAGTTGCAGACCTACTAATAGGAGAAGAAACAGTGGACGGGGCTGCCTTACCACTTCTTCTCTGCTGGGCAGCAACAAATGCCTGATCAACTGCACGCTGCCTAGCCCTATTTTACCTGGACTGCGCTTCTTGCAAGAGCTTGTTGACTAAATTATCATACTTGACAACATCAGGTCTGTCCTCACAGTAAACAAGTCTCCACGTGGAAGCAAAAGTCTGATATGACTCAGGTAAAGCATCAAGAACAGTCTGCACAAGAGAATGATCAGGAATAATCTCACCTGCAGAAATCAACTGTTCCTTGAGATCTTTAATCTCAGCAAGAAAAACATTCATGTCATCATCTTCCTGCATAATCTTCGATTCTAGCTCTTTACGCAGGTAAGAGATTTTTGCCTTGTTATTACGACCTGCATACAAAAACCAGCTAGAATATCCCAAGCCTGTTTTGCTGTTTTAGCTGAACGAATATGTGGAGTGATGTTACGTTTGACAGAAAGTGCAATCAAGGCATGAGCCTGCGCATCTTTACCATCCCAACAAGCTTGTTCAGCAGTGGGTAAAACAACAACAACAGTAGAGCTGCTTGAACCTACAACGTCCTCAAACAGATCCTACATCCACAAAACCTGGACGTACATCCATACCTTGCACAATGTTCCACACTCCTTTTGCAACCAAAACATACTGCATCATGTATGCCCAAAGTGGGTAGTTGCTGTCTCCATCCAATTTGTCATCAGCAGATAACATGTGCGAAATACATCATTGCTATTATCAGCCATGGCCACTGATTGAAACTAATGCAAAAGGTACCTGTAATGAAGCAAAGACTGAACAAAAAACAACTCATGCTGCACGGTCCACAATAGAATACGTATGCCTATTTTGCAGAAAACTGCACTGTCGAAATTTTTGCACAAAATGACGAACACCTGTGCAGAACTTGTAATGCAAAAACGGAGCCCGAAACGACCTCAGATGCAATTTTTGAGAACGCAAAGTCCTACGGGTCTATCTGCAGGGTATAGGGACTTGCAAGCGCTCGTGAAAGCTCACTCAATCGAAGAACGTGAGTCGGAGGGTGCTAGCGGTGTAGCCCTGGGAGCCGATGCCTGCTCTGATACCAATTGTTGGAATTAGGGTTGCAGGAAAGCACACAAAGCTTGGAGAAGAAGAAGCAAGAATGCACACAACACACAATGTATTAGATTGTGTCAATGTACAAAAGATAAGTTAGCCCTAGAATGATGGGCGTATATACAAGCCGGGGGAAAAAACCTCCTAAAGAGGGAAAAAGTGCCCCGGCGGTCCTAAGTGTGTTCACACACATCACTGCCTATATATATGGCAACAAAAATATCAACATAATAATAACTTTTTATAATGAGTTCTACCTCTAGGTGAGGGCTCTTAGGTTAACAAATCATATGCCATTTTGGGGTTCATCCATTAAGTGCATTTATTGTAAGTGTGCTTCTTGGGTGGGGAGTCACCAATGCCTAGGTGGCGAATTAGGCCCTTTTCACAAATGTACGTGGCCAAGTTCTTAGACATGTAGGGATTCAATCAACTTAACCCTTTGGCAATGTCCAAGAAAATATGTAATGTGGGGCCGAGTGAAGAAAATATGCATTCAACCTAGTGAAGCAAATATGCATTCACCTACAACCTAGTGAAGCAAATATAAGATGGCAGTCAAGTTATGGCAATCTTCCAACAAAAAATGTGACTAGAAAGATCCCCTCGGTCATCATGAGACTATGCACAAAAATGGGCACCCCAAAATTTGAACCATCTTCTAGTCCCACTTTGAGTTTGTGAAACCATTAAGATAAAGATAAAGTAGATAACATTTGTCCACCTACCATGGTTTGTGAAGCCAATAACCACTAAGAAGCTTCAAATCCTTGGAGATGGGCCAGATAAGCCTTTTTGGGGGCTTCACCATGTGTGGATTTTTATGAAGCCACCCTTATTATTGCACTATTTCACCATCAAAAGGATACACATTCTTCGTTTTATTGTGATTGGTCCTTTTAACTCTATCCAAATGTTATAGATCCTCTATAATTGGTATTAAAGCAAGGACTACTTGATGCCTAAAAGATGGTCCTAGGTCATGTGAGGTCTCATCTTAACCATAAAATTAGCACGCATCATTTTTTAGAAAATGTATTGATGTTTGTCACGTCAGCATAACCAAAATCCTTTCCACATTTCGTGATGTTTTAGATGAAAAAAACCATATCGTAACACATCAGTTGTGGAAATTTAACCTCTATGGCATTATCAAAAGAACTTTTACCTCACTATCATTTCCAAGGACCATGATAGTTGAGAAAGATTGTGAGGCCTCCCACAACCTTTCCCTTATTTTCTAAGCCCTCTATGTAGATATATGAAATCTAATAGTGATAAGATATTCTCCTATCTTGTTTGACCATGCTCTAGGTGCTAGGTGCCTGCTTCTTCAAGTTGTACAACGCTTTACGCAACCTACAAATAAAACATGTGGGTGTGCACGGTCCTCATATCCTAGTGGTTGCACCATCTAGACCTCCTTCTATAAATCATGTAAAAATACATTCTTTACATCCAATTTGATGTAAAGATACATGAAATGCATCAGCCAGGTACTTTATTTTGACATTCTACATAGACAATGGCACCTTATCAACATGAAGTACATCAACCAAGTACTTCATTTTGCCATCTTACATAAATAACAGCACCTTACCAACATACCTTGGTTTTTTCATTTTTTGCATATATCTAAACCATTCACTATGACTAGTCATGTGGTGGTGGCTAGAAGCAGCTGAATCAACATTCCATACATCTCCAAAATTTTGTGTATCTATAGTTGTGGAACTAAGCATATATGATGCATCACAAAGGTTTATCGCTTCTATCTTAGTCTTGCTTGCTTGAATACGCATAGTTCCATGTTGTTGTAACTTCCCACTTTTAATGTCATTCTACTTTCTATAGTAATCCTTTGCTATATGACCTAGTTTCCCACACAATAATAACACTCCATGCTATTTTCACTCTAATTTCGTTGCCATCACACATTAGCCTCTCTTGATCTCCTTGCCTCTAGAGTGGCCTCTTTTACATGTTTATACATTAGCTTCTTGTTTTGCTATTGACCATTATTTACATTTCCAAAATGGCTTGCCGCACCTAGACCTCTAGATGAAAAACTACCCCTACCTCTACCTGTGTTTGTGTAGTAGAAGGCATGCTCCTGTGTATTCTCAAAAGATGATTTACTCCCAATATTCATCTCCTCAGTGATCAAAAGAACTATAAGTTCCTCAAAGTTTGGAAAGTTTTCTCGATTTTTGAATAGATGTCCAAAACTAATCATACTCTTTGCCAAGCCCATTCAATGTAATAGACATGGATCATTCATCAACAAAGAGCTCTAATAGAGAGGATGGCATCTGTAAGGCCTTTCACCCCAAAGAGTAATCATTGATACTCAACTTATTATGTTGCACATTTTTATGCAACTCTTGCTTTAATTGCATCTTTCTTGCCTTTGGTACTTGTGTTATATGTCTTAACCAAGGTATCACATGTAGCGATAGGTGTCACTGCATCCTATATATGACTAATCACATGTAGCGGTAGGTGTCACTGCATCCTATATATGACTAATCAAAGCATCCAACATGCTAACTAACAACTTGTACATCACTTTGCCTATGCCAATTGCGTTCAACATCAATAAAGAGTTCCAATAGAGATGAGGGCATCTATAAGACCTTTCACTTCAATGAGTAATCATTGATACTCAACTTATTTTGTTGCACATTTTTATGCAACTCTTACTTTAATTGCATCTTTCTTGCCTTTGGTACTTGTGTTATGCAGCTTAACCAAGGTATCCCATGTAGCCCCGTAGGTGTCACTGCATCCTATATATGACTAATCATAGCATCCAACATGCTAACTAACAAACTAGTACATCACTTTTCTAGCTTTCCCATGCCATGCCTATGCCTATTGAGAAGTGACATATTCTTTCAAAATCTCTGACTCCTCATCACCTCACAAAACTTCCAATATTCTTTTCCTATATGAAGAAGTTTCTCATCTTGAACGTCCATGCTTGGAAGTTGTTCTTGCCCAGCTTCTTGCTTATAATCTAGGACAAACAGTCAGATATGCTTAGCTATAGAAACTTACCAAATAGTACTTGCAAAAATTGCACTTGCAACAAACCTATAATCTCCAACGCAGTCACCTCTCTTGCGGTACTATTGTAGACATGTTATAATAGCACTATGTATGTGAAACATTCACATAAACATACATATTTCAATAACCTTAAAATATCAAATTCTCTGCACACACGAAATGTTTTATAACCAAATTTTTATCGCACAACTATGCACCAAACCAGAAATTGAGCATACACAATCGATATTAACACTTCCGCGCGCGAGTGCCTCGGAAAACTTGCAGAGCCAAAACAGTGCCCAAATTGGTCTCGAATCCAAATTTTGAAAACACTTTCGTCATACAAACATTTCCCACACAATATAATGCCTCTTTTCTTCACCTAAAAAAGGGTGGGTCAAGATGTGATAGTGTGCATGCTGCCCACTGTGCTCGAGCAGCTCTACCTGTAGATATTTGCTTCTAAATCAAAAGAAAAGAGATGAAGTTTCTCTTATTCATGTATCAATTCCTTTTCTTGCCTCTCTAGCTTTCCTCTTGAGCTCTCTTTGCAAAAACTGGCGATTTAATACCAGGAGAAGAATTCGGGGAAGAGGGTTAGCTTAAGCTCCTCGCACGCAAACACACACACACACACACACACACACACACACACAAGTAGACAAGCACAAAAGGAATGAATTTCCTTTTATTCTCTTCTCTACAACCATAACATAAAGATAAGAGTATATAATATAATGGAAAGTACTCTCTCTTACAAAAACATGTTTGTAAACCACTATGGTAGCACCCAAATCTCACCAAACATGCTTGTGGCATTATTGCAAAGCTATCATCTTTGCATGTGTCATCCATATCTGCACTATTTAACAATATCTTAGCTATCTCATAAATTACAACATCCTTTCTCACTTGCATCTCACATGTAGTGGGGTTATAGCATCTATAACCTTTCTGCACAAGAGAATAACCAATGAATATACATTTTAACATATCAAATGCATTTATACTAAATATCAATGTTTGTAATCACACTTATACCGTGTGCAAACATTGATGCCTTAACTTTAGGCATGCTTACATCCAATGTAAACATTATGCCAATTCTATTTCCCTTTGTAACCAAATAGCACTGGTTATTGAAATATTCCACATTCATATTTATACTAAATATCAATGTGTCTACAATTACACATGTACCATGTGAAAACATTGATGCCTTCACTTCAAGCATGCTTACATCCAATGTAAACATTTTACCATTTCTATTTCCCTTTGCAACTAAATGGCACTGGTTATTGAAATCTTCCACACATCTATGAGGATTGAACCTCACTTATTACACAGACCATGCCTAATCATTGACCCCAAATAGAAACTAGGTTTTTTATTATGTTTGGCACATGATAAGCACATCAGCCAAGGAACCTCATTTTTCCATCTTGCATAAACAAACAAAATTTATCAACACTTCTGACATATTCTTCACATTTCCATCATGCATCCTCAAAGGCACACTGCCAACATGTGTTATAAGATGCTGAGTATCGTCTCCTGTGACCACATAACCATTTGTATCCAATGGTTGCATCTTCTCAAACCACTCCCCATGACATGTCATGTGGTTTGAGGCACCTGAATCCATATACCATGACTCATCTCCAGCATTTTGAGAATCCATTGTCCCCATAACATGCTTCATTGCAAAAAGATGATTCGAACTCCCATCATTGTTACTGGTAGATGCATAATTTCCATGTTGTGGTCTTCCATTCCTCATATCATTCTGCTTTTTGTAACAATCTTTTGCCATATGTCCAAGTTTGCCACAATAGTGACATTCAATCCCATTCAAATTTTGTTGAGGACCTTGCTATCGTCCTCTACCACGAGCACCTGTTCCAAATCTCCCCCTATGGGATTGAAATCCACGACCTCCACGTGATCCAAATGATGACTGTGAATTCTGAAAATTCTGATTTGATTGTGGTTGAGTAGACCTGTCATTCCAACCACTTCCTCCACGGCCTCGAGGGGTAAATCTCCCCCTGCCTCGAAAGCCTCTAGATGAGTAAAAAGCCTGATTCCTTGCATGCTCATCATTGCTCGACGAGGATGCACCACCTGTAAGACTCATACCACCAAGTCCAAGTTTCAATTCTTCCACAATGAGCAATGACACAAGCTCATTAAAGTCTGGCATTCCTCCCAACCTTACTGAGATGGAAGTGTCAAAAGATTTGTATTCTTTGCCTAAACCACGTAATGTGAGAGCAACCAAATCATCATCATCCATTGGGGCATGGATTGATGACAAGGAATCTGCATAACCCTTGATTTCCTGAACATACTCATGTATACTCCTATTCCTTCGTGTTACACTGTGAATCTGTTGCTTTAGTTGTATCTTCCTTGCACCAGTGTCTGTCTCATACATTCGGCACAATATACCCCATGCTTCTTTCGGTGTATCTGCATCTTGGATGTGAATAAGCAAGGCATCTGTTACACATATTGAAAAATAATGCAACACTTTCGAAGACCGCTCTACCCATTGCTTGTGAGCCAGTAACTGAGCATTATTTGGTTGAGGAGGTAGATATGGCTCCGGGTCTTCCTCCGAGACGAGACTCCATAAACCTTTGCCTTTCAAAAAACTCTTCATTCGAAACTTCCACACTTGAAAGTTAGTGCGATCAAGCTTCTCTCCAACAATCTGTATCGGACCATCTCCCATTGTTGCAAAAAAATATAGTAGATGTACCCCTTTGACAAGTTGTATGCCGAACCTGTAAAGCTTCAAATCTCTCCAAATCACATCAAATGCTTGCAAATTGTGTGCATTAACATCCCACAATGGTGCATCAACAATGTATACTCGATCAAAGTTGAAACCAAATGATACTCCTTCACAAAAAAATTTCTGGTTTTTTTCTCGCCAGTAATTTCTCGCCAGTAACCAGTCAAGATTATGCTCTAAATCCTTCAAATCTTGTCCAAATTCAATGATTCAACTTGCATTGGCTTCCCAACACATTGCTCCAACATATCCTAGAAGGGTTTGATCAAATTCTTCAAGGTGAATGAGAACCACCAATTTTTGTAGCTCCCTAGTTTGCTTTTTTCTGCATCTGTCAGGTACCACCTCTCACTAAAAATGCTCTATCTCCTTCAAATCTTATCCAAATCCAAAACTTTTTGAATCAAAAGTTTAGCAACTCATAGGACTCTACTTGTACCAAAGGAATTAGACCGATTTGATATAGACAAGGATTAATGCCTTGATTAAAGCTGCTCTGTTTCTGGACAGACTTTCTGCAAACCTGCACACCTCTGATAAATCACTTCAATGAGCTCCAAGTACATCAAATGAGCTGCAACCAAGCATCACAAGTCCTTAGCAATGTCTTTGCTAAACTCCCCAAGCTTTGAATGGCATCAAATGGACTAGTAATGAGTGAATGGCATGAATTCTATTCAAATTGTCTTCAATTCTGCTCCAAAAAGCGCCGCCTGCTCCTGAGGGCTGTAGAGGAAGGGCAAATCACAATTGAGTTGATAGGATGCTTAGCAATGACCTAATCTAACATGTGCTTGAAGGGTTTAGCTCAATTTTTCCTCTAGCTTCCGCAATCGATCCTCCACCGGGCATATGTTCTCTGTTTTTGTAGAGTTCAAAAAACCAAAATTTTTTTCTTCACAAATTGCCTGTAATGCATCAATTTTCATGCAATGGTTTGCTCCAGTGTTGCTAATACATGTGCCCTTTCACAATACATGAGGACCTCTGTGTTTCCTTTGTATTTGCACCAATACTTTTGACAAAATACATTCCTTCACAAGCTTTCCATGAAAGCTTCAAAACCAGAAATTTTCTGCTTGCTTTATGCACTTCAATCTTCACTGAACTTGCTCTTTGATACCTGCAATCCGCAGAGGGGGTCTTGCTACACTCACCAATGGTCCTTAGCTCTCAGATCTGTTGCCGATGTGTGCTCCACAGCTTCTCCTTTGCTCCAAGCTCCAATGGCTTCCTTCACAGCTTTTTCTTCTTCTTCCCTCTTCTCTCACTCACTCTCACAACACAGCTAATGAGCTCTTGGCTCTGATACCATGATAAAAAACAGAAGCAGGATGAAACACACACAAGAGAAGCAAACCCTAATCCATATCCATCAACCATAAAGAAGGAGAGAAGCCATAGACACCATATCTCTCACACACACAAAGGAGAACACAACATAGTGTTATGTCCACACTACAAAGTAAACCTAATGTAATGTCCACACCACACATGACCAGCTGGACGCGGTCATAAACACACCACATGATATCTATCTACCATACTGTCACTCTGTCAGCACCCATGTGCTATCCTCCAGCTATATACGAGCTTGACATTTCAACAGCCTTGCTGCTTGAAAAAGATAGAAGAAACAAGGAAAGTCAAGCAAGCAACAATGTAAACTATGACAAAGCTTTTGTGGGAGAATAGAAGTGGAGGACCGACAAGAAGATTTAGTGCAGGTACTACAAGAGAATGGGGCATAAGGAGGTCAACTACTTCAAAAAGCTGGAGAAAGAGCAAGAGAAACACCATGCAAATCTTGTTGCTGAAGATGAAGAGGAACCTGTTGAAGAGGAAAACATATTTGTAGCAATGGCACAAGTCTCCCTTGATGAGGTAGACGACGATGAGTGGGCATTATAGCTGCCTTTATTAATGTGTGTATCAAATAAGGGTTCTCTTCGTTGGGTAGTCCCCCTAAAATTGATTGTATCTATGTGTGTTTGCCTTCAGTTTTATAAAAGGCTTCCTTTTTTCTCTATATCCTAGTTAGGAACAAGGGGGGTGACTAAGTGCTAGCCTCGCTACCTCGGTCTTACCCTGACTACCATGGCATGGGAGGTGCAGATAGTGAGGTAGGATGGGTGGGGTAGGTGGTAGCAACTTCTTTTGCTTTTGGGTCACACCACCTTCACTCCAAAGGGGGGATTGTTGGGATATATCGGTGCCTCAGTGTGTGTGAACAACCCCTGAAAAGGCTTAGATGTGTGTAAGTGTGTCATAGTGTGTGAACCCACCCTTATATGGATAAGGGTGCATTAAATAAGGGTCAAAGGGTTTGGCATATTAAAAGGGCTATATATGCAAAGGCCTTGTACTTCATTTGATATAATCAATCAATCAAATCCTTGTCGTGCAATCACCTCTCACTTTAGCATCTCTTTCACACACTCTCTCTCTCTCTCTCTCCCCTTCCATCATAGCCATGGCTACCTACTTCGAACCACCATAGTTAGTAGGCTGTACCAACAAGGAGGATAAGAAAAAATAATTAGAAGACTTCAAATTGGAAACTTCTGAAGAGCATACAAAAATAGGTCACACAAGGCTATTTTAGCCCTTGCTCTATAAGCTTTCTTTTACAAAAATTGGATAATAAAAACATATGAAAAATCTCACTCCCGTGATAGTCCTCTCGTTGAGAAGGCAACCATCCTCGGTTGTAAAAATCAGCACAGAGGTGATTAAACACATTAATCGTTCTCATATGTAAGCAATGATCGCATAGGTGTCCCTATTTGGCCATTCTTGCATTGGATTCACTCACAATGTCTTTACACGTATCGCTCATGTCTTAGATTTGATCAGATTTACTCACAATTAAACTCACACAACCTTTACATGTATCACACGTGTCTTAATTGGATTCACTTCCACATTGGATTCACTCACAATGTCTTCACACGCGTTGCGCATGTAATAAAGTTGATTGGATTCACTTACAATCAACTTAGCTTGGGCATGTCTCACACGTGTTACCGTTGATTGAATTCACTCACAATCAACTTATTTTAAACACTTATTTTAACTTGTTGGGTCACCCAATAGTTAATAAATTAATAATAAAATTCACTTTATTTCTATAAAATAAATTGCAACACTAAGATCAAGATGTTAATAAGCTAGTTCAAATCATGAATTGCAAATTGGAATATGAATTTTGTTTTCCCAAGGTTCTGGCAAAATAAATTAAGACTAGAAAAAATAAAGAAATCTATATATTATTTGTTAGCTTAATGTCAAAATAAGTGATGAAAAATAGAAAACATGTGCATTTGAAACTTTTTTTAAAAGGTTGCTATAAAAATAACCTTAAATAAAAAATATTAAATAAAACTTGACAACGTAAAATAAAAAACTTAAATAAAGAATATTAAATAAAACTTGACGCCCTAAAATAAAATCCAAAAGTAAGAGAGTCTTACCTTGATGTATTGTTGGCTACAAAATGAAAAGGTTAAGAGAAATATAAAATTTAAAACAATTCGTAAACTGAAAACATAATTATTCTCGATGAAGATGAGGACTTATCGCGTGTAAGTCGAGCTGATAGTTGTCGGAAGCTCAACACAGCTCGATGGTAGAGATCATCAGTATAAACTTGCACATCATGCTTACACCACACATAACAACATGCCTACCCTCATGCACAAACTCGTTAATTGAAATAACCATATGCCTAGAATAACATCGACCCGAGTGACGTGCATAACTGAAAAATCTACCCAAGTCTTGAATCCGTGCAGAAATAATGGCATGTCAAAAATCAATAAGTCCAAGGTCCAAACGATTTTGGTTATGACTATATAACAATAATCGCCTTTTCTTTCTTTTCTTCCTTCCTTTCTTTCTTATTCTTCTTCTTCTTCTTCTCCTTCTTCTTCTCCTTCTCTCTCCTCCTCCTCTTCTTCTTCTTCTTCTTCTTCTTCTTCTTCTTCTTCTTTATCTTCTCCTTCTTTATCTTCTCCTTTGCCCTCTTCTTATTTCTTCTTCTCCCTCTTCTTCTTTCTTCTTCTTCTTCTTCTTCTCTCTCCCTCTTCTTCTGCCATGACTCACCACACGCTCTCGGGGGGTTCACCAGTATAGCACATGAGTTCAAATGAAGGGTTTTTTAATTTAAAATTTAAGGTAAACTTATAGAAATACATTTATAAAAGGGATTTTTTACATCAATTTTAGAAAAAAACTCATAAGTCCGTAAAGAAAAAGGGACCATTTTATTCATGAAAAATTCACATGTAAGGGCTTTTTTAAATACCCCTTAAAAGCACGTGATACATAGGGTTTTTTGGTAGTGCACCCCCCGAGCACACGCTGCCACACAGGTGTCTGTTTATCCCACATGCCATATTCAAATCCCCACCGAAAAGGGTATAAGGGGCAAAACGAGTTGCTCTTTGTATTTGTCTCTTAAAGAGACATGCATGCACCGCTTTCTTTGTTGTGAGTGTGCGAGCCAGTGCTACTGTTGGTGGCTGGTGCTTATTTGGTTATTACCGTTGGAACTTGTGTTTTATTGGTCAGCCTGTGCACCGGTGACAGTGTGGTGGTCGGTGAACTACTGCCTATGTGTAGCCCTTCGCCGTGTTGTGGCCGTTTCACGCTATACTGTTCTCTGACGCGGTCACACTGCTGTGTGGCCTTGCTGCTCTGTGTCTATGTACTAGTTAGGCTTAATACACCAAAATATCTATATGTGACTGTTAAGTGCTATCGAAGACTTCTATGACACCGCAGTTGGCCACCACATATTTTGACATTCATTGGCCTAGGCACTAGAGAATTCATATTTCTCTTGTAATGAAATATTTTACATGTACGATTGCTTCTTGTATATAAAGGGCACACGCTATAGGATAATAAGGTTAGAGTTATTAGCTAGGTGTTTGCACTAGTGTAGGTATTCTTGGATACACCAAGACCTCATTTTTAACATTGGCCAGCCAAGTGTGAACACTATGAGCAAAGTATAAAGGTCAAATCGTAACTCTAAATCCTCATTCTTGTATGATGCACTCTTGTATCTCAAGTGAAGATATTGCTCTATTCTTCTCTCAAACCTTGCCTATCTCTTGCCTTCATTGCTTGTGTGAGTGTGTGTGTGAGGGAGGGAGGGAGAGAGAGTAGTGGCTACACTTGAGGCGTGGTGGTGGCGACTTTATTGAGCTACTTCGGCGTGCTTCCATTAATGTAGCTACCACGAGGAGTCCCCAATTCAAGCAAATGAGATAGAGGTAAGTGAGAGTTGCCTCAGTAATGCATTGCATGTTTCCCATGGAATATTAAGTTCGGGTTAGAGTCTAGGCTTCCCGAGGCATGAGAGAAAAGTCCCATTGAGTAGCCGAGAGGCCCGACATAAATGGTTCCATTGCCGGGACACCAATCTCTTGCTAAGCATCCTTGCATTCCTTGCATACTTGATTTGGGTTACTAACGAGAAAAGAATGAATGGAAAAACTAACAAAAATCTCCCAAAATCATGCGTTTTTGTTGTTTTTGGCATCAATTTCATGTTTTCTATGTTTCTAGTCACTTCTTGTTACTCTTAATCCTTGCAATTTCAATTTGTTTGGTCAATCTTGTTAGTTTTTGTTTAATTTTGCACTCTTTTTTCAAGAAAATTGAAAAACAAATTGCTCAAATTGAGCACAAAATCTTGGGATTTTGATAAAACAAACCCCGCTATTGTGTTTGGAGCATGCCGATTACCCTAATTGCATACATGTATGCACAAATCCATCAAATTATTCCTTGATTTTGAGGGGTGGATTGAAGAGGATTTTGTAATGCAAAATTCTGGTTTTGGCATAAAAAGTGAAGAAAAATCACTCATTTGAGGCCCTAAATGATGGATTTTGATGAAATGGACACTTTCATTGTGTTTGGAGCATGGCAATTACCTTAAGTGGACATAGTTGTGCAAGTTTTGGCAAGATTTAGCATCTCATTTGGGCTATTAAGAGGCTTTTTGCTTAAAATTTTTGGTTTTTATGATTAGCACAAAAAAGTGATTAGCCTCTAATCTTGTTAATAAAGAGGTGTTTTAATGTTGGTTTTGCACTCAAAAATCATTGAACTCATTTGGTTTAAGTTCTTGAGTTTGTTTGGGATGCAAAATTGAATCAAGAACATGGATTTAGTGACATGAAATCAATTGATTCTTGTTATTAATTGTTGATTTAGCATAAAAAAGTGTATTTTACATACTTAATTTGCATGAAAAAACTCTTTAGAAGCCTTCGATTCAATTAGTAAGGCTAGACATTGGATTTGGATGTAAAACCATTGCCAAATGCATCTCTAATTTCTCTAAGAGTATGTAAGTTTTACACTTAGTGACCGCTCGCCCGTCCTTGTGACCACCCGTCCCTTGTCCATCCGCCAGTCAGTCCGCTATTTGGCCACCTACCTCTCTAAACACACATTACAATTTCACACATTTTTTCTCTCTCTAGCTCTTGTCCACACATCCTCTTTTTACTCTCCGTTTTTTCTCTTATTTTTATTTGAATTTTTTTCGATAAACCCTCCCCTTAAATTGTCCAAGATTTGGCGAAGTAGCTAATAATGGGTCGACCATATTTAACCAGGGTTCGGGAAAAGACGGGTTCGCTTTAGCCTAGAACTTGTTCAACTTCGGAAAAATCCTTCTCAAATTCTTATGAGAAGGAAATAAAGCCCTTTCAATTTTTACAAGTTTTAGTTATATTTTCTAAGTTCACATAAAAAATACCATCTCAAAAATAGTAATTTCCTTCTCATTTAGTGGTGAAAAGGTTCCTTCAGCCCCTCTCTAACGCGCGCGCACAAAAGGGCGTAGCGTCAATCTGAAACCTGACTCCTGTTCTTCGTACACAACGGACCTCATATCGGTCGCTGACAAAGGGCGTAGCGTCAATCTGAAAGCTGACTTCTGTTCTTTGTGTCTTCGTATAACAGTGACCTCATATGCAGTAGCGCCAACCAGTGCTCGAAAAAAAACTATTTTCTCAAAAATTGGGTTTTTTCCGAGCACAGGCGCCAACGTAATAAAAATAAAATAAAAAAACAAACAAAAACGAGCGTCCCTGCCTAGTGCACCATGAGTCATTCCTCATATTTTCAACATAACAAAAACCAAAAAGAAAAGAAAATAAAAAATCAGGTTAGTATGAAGTGGGTTGACGGGAATTAAAGGTTAGCATCAAGTGTGACACCTTTTCCTGTTTACTGCGTTCAGCCTGTGAGAGGTTTGCGGGTACTCTGGCACGCTTCCTTATCGTGAATGCTTTTTTTATGCATGCCACGTAGAATGCCCATAGAGCATCATGCCTGAGGGCCTATTCGCACACCTCCTTATCCTTGAGGCATTGCAGTTATCTGCGGAGCTTGCAGCGTCGACGATGAACCCGACGAACATTTGGGGAGGAAAAAGGATTTTTTCTATGTGAGATTGAGAATTCAGAGCGCTTTATAAGTACCTTAGTTGCCAACGAGGGACACAGCTCTAATTTGCAGAATTGTATCGGTTTACCTAGGATCCTCGGTGATCATCTCGCCCTTTTGCTTTGGGCCAAAAAACTGTCTAGTGTGAAAGACGTGCTGTGGTGGGAAGCGAGGGCGGCCGAATGATGCTCCACAGTATCCTCCGACAAGGAACTGGTTGTGTGGCCGGATAACTGGCGATCGGCAGTGTGTCGACGCTGAGAGCAGCAGCAAGGTGTTGGGTGCTCTGGGACATGAAATCCTGGTGGAATAACATTTATATGAAACACATAACTATTCATGTATTGAAATTCGCACCACTTAGTTGAGCTCCAACGCGAGTTACACTAGGCCGAGCCCTAACTACTCCACGCCTCTACTCTCCCCAACGCTAGCCTCCTCCTACTTTTTGCTAGCGCCAACTCATTGCTGCAGTGTAAAAAACAAACCCAAAAAAAAAACAAAAAAAAAAGGAGAAAAAAGAAAACCAAAGACACTAGTTGTGTGATAGGCCCCTAGCAGCTAGGTACAAGCCAATCGCTCCCCACAATCTTGAATGGTCTGATAGAAACCAAAGACACTAGTTGTGTGATAGGCCAGTAGTAGTAGCTAGGTACAAGCTAATTGCTCCACAATCTTGAATGGTTCGATAGAAACTGTGGAAACTCATCCGGGAGTTGTAAGATTCCTCCCTCTAGCTTTTGAGGTGTAAAGGTGTAAGAACCTCCCCTTCTGTTCTTGTAATTATTCCCCTCTCTGAAATAGGAGAAAGATCTTGTTTTGCCCTGTTTTGGCCTAGAGAGAGAGAAAATGTCTAGAGAGAGATAATCCAAAATTTAGATATCTTTGGATATAGAATTTATCCTCCTAGTGTCTAAAATGGATTCCCCTGAAACAGAAGTTTAAAATGAACTTTCCAATGTGCATTAGGAATTAATTGAAAATGGTAGAAGGGACCTTAGCCTAAGGATCTACATTTTCAGAAATTTTTGGATTATGGTCCAATTAAGGTTCCAATGGACCAATTAGATTAATCCAAGTGTTGGGATGAGATAAATCCAAAAGAATAAAAGAATATACCAAAAATGAGTAAATGCTCACGTAAGATGAAGACTTGAGTATAAGGTTTATTAGTTAAAAATTATGAGATATTACTAAAAAAAATGAGATATTTTGGAATAATGATGCACTTTTGACACCTTGGTAAGGAGAGGGGGACTCTTGAGGTAGGCGCCTATTTCACATCTGTGGAAGGGTTTTTAATTCAAAAAAATTGTGATATTTTTATCTCTCCTCTCTCCTGGATCAAACCAAATTAGAAAGGGTGCCAAACTGGTCCAAATCTTATCCAAATTGAGTCAAACTGAATGTGGAAAATTCTAGAACCCAGTTGGACTTGGTTAGTGGCCTCTCTCACTTATAAATAGACCCTTAGTCTTTTGTAAAAAAATAGTGGAGCTATACCATGCTAGTATTATATTAAAATAATTATATGTTCTATTATCCCTTAAATTTTTCTCTCTCTTGGGAGCTTGGAGAGCTCTCTCTCTCTCTCTCTCTCTCTCTCTCTCTCTCTCTCTCTCTCTCTCTCTCTACACAACAACTCTTGGAGTTGCTCTTCTCCTCTTGGTGGACCAATTGATTGGTCGGGGGCTTCAATGCTAATAGAGAATCAAGCCAAACTTGGAGGTAAAATCAAATTTTATGGTTTTTTTCTAATTTATCTCAATGACTTTCTCCTTCTCAACCCCTCTCAAGCTTGAGAAGCTTTCTAAATAATTTTTTTAATTCAAATCAAGCTTTCACTTAAAGTCTTAGTACTTAATTAAGAGAAAGTTAATCTTTATGCTTATTTGTAATGCTTTCTTTAAGTAAATCTCTCTCTCTAAAAGAATAGCCATCTTTATGGCTAAATCCTTTGAAAAAGGATGCTTCTCAATGATAGTCTCTTAATTCAAAGCTAAGGGTTGTTGCAAGATTAGGGTGTCCAGTTTTGTCCAGTTTATGCTGGACTGAGACAATGCTTGGAGAGAAAATTGGGGGGGCAAGATACTTCAAATGAGATCAAGCAACTAATAGAAAATACACATACACTCAAATTAACCCAATATAACTTAAATTAATATAAATTAGTTTAATTAATCAAAGTTAATAAAAAATATGATGAAACCATTAAAAATCCAACCATTGGATTTGCAATTTGAACTAACCATCACATTCTACTGATGGAATGAATGTGATGTGATATGGATGGAATGAATGTGATGTGATAAGGATAGATGTGGATGGAATGTATGTGATGTGATGTGGATGAAATGAATGTGATGGATGTGAATGGGTGTGATGGATGTGAATGGGTGTGGATGGAATGTATGTGATGTGATGTGGATGAAATGAATGTGATGGATGTGAATGGGTGTGATGGATGTGAATGGGTGTGATGTGGATGCAATGAATGTGAATAGGTGTGATGGATGTGAATGGGTATGATGGATGTGAATGGGTGTGATGAGATGTGAGTGGATGTGATGAGATGTGAATGGATACGATGAGATGTGAACGGATGTGAATGTGATATGATGATATCTGAATGGATGTGATGTAATGTGAATGGATAGATGTGATGTTGATCTAGGTAGATGTGAATGGATGAGATGTGATGTGAATGGAAATAATGTGATGTGATGTGGATCGTGGTAGATGTGAATGGATGAGATGTGATGTGAATGGAAATAATGTGATGTGATGTGGACCGTGGTAGATATGAATGGATGAGATGTGATGTGAATGGATGTGGATATAGGTAGATGTGAATGGATGTGGATATAGGTAGATGTGAATGGATGAGATGTGATGTGAATGAAAATAATGTGATGTGATGTGGATCGTGGTAGATATGAATGGATGAGATGTGATGTGAATGGATGTGGATATAGGTAGATGTGAATGGATGAGATGTGATGAGGATGGATGTGACGTGGATGGATGTGACTTGATGTGATGAGGATCTAAATAGATGTAATTGGATGTGATGTGGAAATGTGATGTGATGTGGATAGATGTGATGAGATGCAATATGATATGATTGGATGAGAATAGATGAAGGATGATGGGAATAGATATGACTGGATGTGGAATAAGCAAAGTGAATTGATTTAGAAGAATGTGGAATAACGAGAAATGATGTGGAACAATGTGGAAAGATGAGAGTTCTTTAGAAACTGTATTTATGACCTGTTTTTAAATGACTGTTTTATTGTTGGAATTAGGGTTGCAGGAATGCACACACAACTTCAAGAAGATGAGGAAGCTTGAGCACAACACAGTAGTGTATTATGAGTGCCAAAAATGAAAGATAACAAGCCCTAGAAGATAATGGGCGTATATACAATGCACGGGGGAAAAAACCTCCTAGTGAGGGAAAAAGTGCCCCGGCGGTCCTAAGTGTGTTCACACACATCACTACTATAATATGGTAACAAATCCCCCCTGGAGTGATGCGGTGAACAAGAGCTAGCACTCATGTATAGGGAAGTGTCTAGCTATGTGGACGAATCCACAAAAGGGAGTAAGCCCAAAGCTTTGCGAAAAGCTTCGAACTTCTCACGAGGCAGAGCCTTTGTGAAAAGGTCTGCAAGGTTATCCTGTGTTGGCACATAAGCCAAACTGATCTCTCCTGCAGAGAGTCTCTCCCTGACATAATGGTAGTGCACCTCAATGTGCTTCGTACGAGCATGGAACACTGGGTTCCGCGCAACTGCCAATGCGCTCTGACTGTCAGTGAAGATGGTGGTGGCAGATGGCTGCCCAACACCCAAATCAGCCATAAGGCGTCTGAGCCACACACACTCAACCGTAGCTGTGAAAGCTGCCCTGTACTCAGCTTCACAACTAGAAGTGGCCACAGTAGGCTGCTTCTTGCTCAACCATGATATGCATGAGCTTCCAAGCATGAAGCAAAAACCACTCGTGGACACGCGTGTGTCATAACAACC
This sequence comes from Cibotium barometz, assembly GCF_041138505.1. Lineage (NCBI taxonomy): Eukaryota > Viridiplantae > Streptophyta > Polypodiopsida > Cyatheales > Cibotiaceae > Cibotium > Cibotium barometz. The sequence goes on along the minus strand of NC_141093.1, from coordinate 2,253,606 downwards.
AGCCCAGTCAGAATCTGAAAAAACATGTAAATCTGGCGGCAATGATCCCCCCTTGGGATAAAACAACCCAAGATGCCGAGTACCACTCAAATAGCGAAAGATACGCTTCACTGCCTGCCAATGCTTAATGCCTGGGCTATGCATAAATCTGCTCACCTGTGAGACTGCAAACTGAATGTCTGGCCTCGTAATGCATACATAAATGAGGCAACCAACAGCTGTCTGATAGAGTGTGACATCAAAGTGATCTCCAGCATCATGAAGACTCAACTTCAAACCTGTCTCCATTGGAGTAGCAATAGGCTTGCAGTCTTCAAGGCCAAATCTCCGCAACAATGTTTCAATATACTTTGTCTGACACAAAGCAATACCTCCATCACACTGCTTAAATTGTATCCCCAAATAATGATGCAAATGCCCCAAATCTGACATCTCAAAAGAGGCATTCAAATCAGCCTTAAAATCAGCAATATGACTCTCATTTGGTCCTGTGAGCAGCATGTCATCGACATAGAGAGCAATGATTAGATGTACACCATCCACACGTTTAACATACAAAGTGCTTTCTGTTGGACTATTCTGAAACCCATGTGCAGTCAAATATGCATGTATTTTTTCATACCAAGCTCGTGGAGCTTGCTTTAAACCATATAAAGCCTTTTTTAACCTGCACACTTTGTTTTCCTGCCCTCTTTGAACAAAACCACGAGGCTGCGATACATACACCTCCTCATGCAAATCTCCATTTAAGAACGCAGTCTTTATGTCCAGCTGATGTACATTCCAACCATTATGAGCTGCTAATGCACAGATGCTACGAACAGTGGTCATACGACATGTGGGAGCAAAAGTCTCATCAAAATCAATGCCCTTCTCTTGAGCATAACCTTTTGCAACAAGCCTAGCCTTATGGCGATCCACTGTGCCATCAGGCTTACGCTTCAATTTGTATACCCACTTAGTGCCAATGGCCTTCTTGCCAGGGGGCAAGTCACATAAAGACCATGTACCATTCTTCATAATAGCATCGTATTCTGCTTGCATAGCAGCCATCCAATTTTCTGAACTTTGTGCCTCATCAAATGAAACAGGCTCATTTTCATCGCACATACTAGAAACAGCCAATGCATAACAATCTGACGCATAAGAGGCACCATGAGAGCCAGAACGAGTGCGACTAGACAAAGGGGCATCCAACTTGCTGTCACGCAAAGTCTGCACCAGCCATCTAGGCATATTCCTAGAGCCCTCAATCTCTTGTCTCTCATCCTCAAGTGCATCATGCACATCTGCATCAGATATAGGCTGATCTGTGCCATCATTTAAAACCTGCATAGGCTGAAAAACTGCCTCATGAGGTATTGCACTTGACTGTGCACCACTGAAAAGAGGCAACAATGTATCATAGACATCACGTGAGCTGATATCTGTCTCCTTAGTACATGAAACCAAGGGCTGAACTGCATCTTCCACAAATACAACATCACGGCTAACCAAAATGCGCTTTGTCTGTGGATGATACAAACGATAGCCTTTGCTCTCAGCACTATATCCAACAAAAATACATTTGACAGCTTTGTCATCCAATTTTCTGCGATGTTGCACAGGCACTAATGCATATGCCAGGCAACCAAAAACACGTAAATGGCCAACAGATGGCTTGCGGCTATGCCAAGCCTCATATGGAGTGACAACCTGTAATGCTTTGGTGGGACACCTGTTTAGTACATAAGTGGCACACATGACAGCCTCAAGCCAAAAACTATGTGGTAGACTTTGACTCTTAACCATACATCTTGCCATTTCCATGAGAGACCTGTTTTTTCTCTCAGCCACACCATTTTGCTGTGGTGTATACGGCACTGTACATTGGTGTTTTATCCCACGCTCAGCCAGAAATGCATTAAATTCTGAAGACATATACTCCCCCCCTCGATCTGAACGGAGGGTGCCCATCTTACTTTCTGACACATTTTCAGCCATAACCAAAAACTGTTTGAAGGACAAAAACACTTCGGACTTTGCCTTCAAAGGATATACCCATGCATGCCTGGTAAAATCATCAATGAAAGTCACGAAGTAAAGGTAGTTTCCAAATGATGGAGTTTGCATGGGACCACAAACATCACTGTGAACAAGCTGCAATCTGCGTTCAGCTCTCACTGATCCATCTTTGGGAAAGGAAGCACGCTGCATTTTACCCAATATGCAGCCCTCACAAACATGCTTGACAGGTGCCTCAAGCTTAGGCAAAGAAGACACCATTTCAGATTTCTGCAGGCGCAGCAAACTTGCAAAATTCAGATGACCAAAACGTGCATGCCACAGTTTTGCATTTGAAATAGCCTGCGTATCCATAATAGCACATGCTGAATCCTCTACACATTTGCCATCCATATTGAGCTTATACAGCCCTCGACATAGTGAACCAGATGCTACAATGATGTCACCACAAGAGAGATCATGAACAGTACATCTGTCATCCACAAATTTTACAACCAAACCTGTTTTGGCAAATGCGGAGACTGACAGCAGATTCTTTTTGATCCCTGGCACATACAATGCATCATAAAGTGTAAAGGTGTTGCAATTTGCAACATTCAGCACAATCTGTCCAACTCCTTTAACGGGATAAGAGGAGTTATTGGCACAAGTGACAGTATTCCCTGTGGGAGCAGACTCAAGGAAAGTGAATAAACTGCGCTGCGAGGTGATATGCTTAGTGGCACCACTGTCAAAGTACCATACATCTGAATCTACTGCAGACATACATGTGTCATGCAAAGATGGGTCATAACTGCACTGCGCATTGAATGTCCATTCTGTATCTTGAACAACATTAGCAGATTCATTGTTAGAAGGAGAGGCATCTGCAACAGCCATACCAGCCTCTTTCTTCTTAGCCTCTTTCGCAGCCAGCTTAGGACACGCTTTGATGACATGATCATTTCCCTTACAGTACTTGCAAAATGTCTTCTGTTTGTCACCCTTCTTCTCATCTTTGTCTTCCTTCTTTGGTTGCGCAGCATTTGCAGATTTCTGCTTACTAGAAGAAAAGCCAGCTTTACCTTTCCCGCTTCTCTGATTAGCAACGAAAGCTTGATCTGCGACACGCATAATATTCCTGTTTTGCCTTGACTGGTCTTCTTGCAGCAAAACAGAAACTAACTCCTCAAATGATAAGGCATTGGGATTGCCTTTCATCATCAAGCGAAGAGTGGAAGCAAAACCCTGATAAGAATCTGGTAGACCATTCAAAACAGTCTACACAAGTGAACTGTCTGACAGGATTTCATCTGCAGAAATGAGCTGCTCTTTGAAATCCTTGATCTTTGTCAAAAAGCTATCCATAGAATCACCTTCGTTCATATGCTCACTCTCCAACTGTTTTCGGAGGTAAGCAACACGAGCCTCATTTCTTGCCTGATACAATGTGGCAAGTACATCCCAAGCATCCTTAGAAGTCCTGCAGGAGCGAATATGTGGGATAATGGTACGTTTGACAGACAGCGCAATCAAGGCATGAGCCTGCGCATCTCTACCATCCCAACGAATCTGCTCTGCTGAAAGTGGTGGTTCTCGAACAGCTGCTACAGCACTTGTGCCTGCACCATCATCAACAGTACCTGTTTCTGATGTGTTTGCAGCATTCCCAGCCACAATAGGACGTGCATCAATACCCTGCACAATGTTCCATAACCCCTTTGCTACCAATACATGTCGCATCATATATGCCCACAATGGATAGTTGGTGCCATCCAACTTATCCTCAGCAGCCAACATGCGGAATACATCATTGTTGTCAGCCATGGCCAATGACTGTACTACTAGATGTAAATGCTGTCTGTAAGAGGTAAACCTGTATAAAATCGACCTGTGCTATGTAGCACAGCCCAAAACAGACGAATGGGCACCTGTCCTGCAGATTTTAATCTTGACAGAAAATCTGCACAGTAGGACGATTTTGCCTGCGCAGTACTTGGAATGCAAAAACGGAGGGCGAAATGACTTCAGATCAAAATTCTGAAACCTCGTTGCAATCGGAGGAGATGAAGCGGCAGGTGCCGGTGATGCTGCCCGGGAGGAGGAAGCCTGCTCTGATACCAATTGTTGGAATTAGGGTTGCAGGAATGCACACACAACTTCAAGAAGATGAGGAAGCTTGAGCACAACACAGTAGTGTATTATGAGTGCCAAAAATGAAAGATAACAAGCCCTAGAAGATAATGGGCGTATATACAATGCACGGGGGAAAAAACCTCCTAGTGAGGGAAAAAGTGCCCCGGCGGTCCTAAGTGTGTTCACACACATCACTACTATAATATGGTAACATTTATGTCAAGAATGTTGGAAAAGCATTTTAACCATATTGTGAATAAGGTCGTGGAGACCTAAGCGATAAAGTTGCAACAGCTGACGGAGAGTCAACGGAGGACGTCTCGCGTAACAAGGTCGGTCAAGGTCTTGACCACTCTCGGTTCGATTTAAATGGTGAGCTTCCGGTACGGTGGATGAGGGACCAAGGAAGCGGCCTATGTGTGCTAGGTGACCTATGAAAGGATCCTAGAGGGTGCTGACCGTACGGTGCTCGGGCTCTGAGTTACGAAGATACCCATGCATGCGTCGAGGAAGAAAAATGGAACAAGGTGTTAGAGTTGTTTTCTAAACTCGGGCATGGATCTGGTTGATTGGCCTCAAATGGATAAGTCCATGGCTCTTTTATATGGATCTGTTAGTTGATCTTGCTGATCTTCAACGGAAAGTCCATCTGGATTTTCTTATGTGATTATATTGTCGGGTACTATGAGCTAGGAACTATTGAAAAGGCCCCTGAGTGAATAGGTGGTGAGCGTTCTGGTTGCCAATGATGCCATAGGTACACCGATGAAGGAATGATTGGAAATTAGAATTCAAGCCCAATATTTTGGAGGATTATGATCAATGATACTATGGTTTCATTAAAAGATTGTTTTAAAGACACATGAATATGTGAAACAGGCAATTTCATATATGGTGTGTAAGTGTTGTGACTATCTTGAAGTTTGTTTGAAGCGCTAACTAGGGGGCGTGGGAACTCTTTTCCCTGGTACCCCAGACAAAACATAACCAAATTTCTAAATGGATCATATCACTACAGTGGTTGGGATGGTTGGCTAACCCATGTGATTGGATGGGGTTAGGCTGGACTGATGGATCCCAAAAATGAGACTCAATTCTGTTAAGTTACGATAGTTGAAGTACATCTCGGATAACCCTTGCTGGACTGATGGATCCCAAAAATGAGACTCAATTCTGTTAAGTTACGATAGTTGAAGTACATCCCGGATAACCCTTGCTCTATATGGAAAAGAATCAACGGCTGTGTCTCTTGATGGGAGGAAAAAAGCGTTGGACTCTAGGATCCAAGTGCAAGTCTTTTCGTTGATCTGACCATGTGACTTACGGGTTCAGTCGGATTAGTTTGGTTAGTTAAGGTTCTTGACTATGTTAGAATAAAAATATCCTGGAGGAATCGCCTATGTCTGCTGGGGGAGGGAAGTTTTTTCGAGTTCGGTTTTGGAAGAACCGAGGGATTAGTCTCTTGTCCGAATATTCCTCGGTTTTGGAAGAACCAAGGGATTAGTCTCTTGTCCGAATATCCGTGGTGGGCGAGACCTTGAGTGAGAGACTCTGCCCTGCGCAAGAAGTGCTACTTCCATTGCTAGCACCCCGAAATTCGTTGCACGGGAGGGAGCATGGATCTTTTAGCTGGTATCAGAGCAAATTCGCTAAAGTGGAACAACCGACAAGCCAAAAATGTCAAAAATTTATGAAGTACCAATAAAAGATTGTAATTGTGTGATGAAATTCATACAAATTGATATTCAGAATGAAGATTCATAAATTGGAAATTGGGTCTTCAGTTGGAAGTACCGCAATTGTATGGAATCCCTGACTTGCTTGAGGCCTAGATATGATGGTATTTACTAGCTCCAAGGACCGTGACTACCTGTATATAACGTGAGTATATTTGTACCTCTTTACTGACAATATATACGAGTAAATCTAAGACCTTGAAGTTATAAGAAAAAATGCTATCCAGACGATGAATTCGAATACTGGTTGATATGATTTTAGAATTATGGTTGAGAATTGATGAGTTGATTTGGATTCTGATTGAAAGATGATGATTCTTGAATTCTGGTTGAAGGAAGATAAGTTGGACAAAGCCACAATGAGGATGAATGGGACAAATCCCAGTGATGATGTTTGTACCTGGAATGAAGATTATAACTTCAGCAATCCAAGTAATTAAATGGTAAAAGAGGAATTTTTGGTAAATTTATTTTTATGCAAAAAGAGGAATTCCCATGATATTTGAGATCCAAGTAATTAAATGGTAAAAGAGTAATTTTTGGCATAATTCAAATTATGAGTATTTATCAAAAGTGGAATTTTGAGCATTATTAATTTTATTGAGAAATATGGGTAGAATTGATTTTTATAAATCCCATGAATCTTTTACTCAAAAGAAGAATATTGAATATATTTCACTTGAGAAATTTGAGAAAGAATATGAAAATATGCATCGAGAAAAAGTACCTTTAACTAGACCAAGCAATTGGTAGAAACTTAAAAAAGTCCCATCGAAAGTAGAAAACAATGCTAAAAGTGGATGTGATAAGATGTAAAGTAGAGCCGAATGAATGTAAATGAATGTGACGGGATATAAATGGATGCGATGTGATTAGATGAGATGTGAATGTGATAAGAGGAGATGTAAACATGATGTGATAAGATGTAAATGTGATGTGGATGAGATGTGATGTGATGTAAATGGATGTGAATGTGCATGTGATAAGATGTGATGATATATGAATGGATGTGATGTGATGGAATGTAAATGGATGATAATGAGATGTGAAGTGATAGATGTGCATGTGAATGAATGGATGGATGGATGTGGATAGATGTGCATGTGAATGGATGTAGATAGATGTGCATGTGAATGGATGGATGGATGTGGATAGATGTGCAAGTGAATGGATGGATGTATGTGGATATATGTGAATGGATGGATGGATGTAAATAGATGTGCATGTGAATGGATGGATGGATGTGGATGGATGTGCATGTGAATGAATGGATGGATGGATGTGGATGAATGTGATGAGATGTGAATGGATGTGATGAGATATGGATAGACATGGATGTGATGTAATGTGGATGGAATGAATGAGATGTGATGTGGATAGATGTGGACGTGATGTAATGTGGATGGAATGAATGAGATGTGATGTGGATAGATATGGACATGATGTAATGTGGATGGAATGAATGTGATGTAATGTGGATGGAATGAATGAGATGTGATGTGGATAAATGTGGACGTGATGTAATGTGGATGGAATGAATGTGATGTGATATGGATGGAATGAATGTGATGTGATAAGGATAGATGTGGATGGTGTGATGTGGATGCAATGAATGTGATGGAATGTATGTATGTGATGTGATGTGGATGCAAGGAATGTGATGGATGTGAATGGGTGTAATGGATGTGAATGGGTGTGACGTGGATGCAATGAATGTGAATGGATGTGAATGGGTGTGATGGATGTGAATGGGTATGATGGATGTGAATGGGTGTGATGAGATGTGAGTGGATGTGATGAGATGTGATGTGAATGGATGTGATGTGGATATGGGTAGATGTGAATGGATGAGATGTGATGAGGATGGATGTGACGTGGTATGATGAGGATCTGAATAGATGTAATTGGATGTGATGAGATGTGATGTGATGTGAATAGATGTGATGAGATGTAATATGATATGATTGGATGAGAATGGATGAAGGATGATGGGAATAGATATGACTAGATGTGAAATAAGCAAAGTGAATTGATTTAGAAGAATGTGGAATAACAAGAAATGATGTGGAACAATGTGGAAAGATGAGAGTTCGTTAGAAACTGTATTTATGACCTGTTTAAATGACTGTTTTATGTCAAGCATGCTGGGAAGCATTCTTGTGAATAAGGTCGTGGAGAGACCTAAGTGATAAAGTTGCAACAGCTGACAGAGAGTCAACGGAGGACGTCTCGCGTAACAAGGTCGGTTCGATTTAAATGGTGAGCTTCCGGTAGTATGGTGGATGAGGGACCAAGGCAGCGGCCTATGAGTGAAGCGCTAGGTGACCTGCGAAGAGCCTAGAGGGTGCTGACCATACGGTGCTCGGGCTTTGGGTCATCGAAGATACCCACGCGTGCGTCGAGGAAGAAAAATGGAACAAGGTGTTAGAGTTGTTTTCTGAACTCGGGCATGGATCTGGTTGATTGGCCTTGCTGGTCCTCAACGGACGAGTCCATGGCTCTTTTATATGGATCTGTTGGTTGATAGACTTGCTGATCTTCAACAGTGAGTCCATCTGGATTTTCTTATGTGATTATATTGTCGAGTAATATGAGTTAGGAACTATTGAAAAGGCCCCTGAGTGAACAAGTGGTGAGCGTTCTGGTTGCCAATGATGCCATAGGTACACCGATAAAGGAATGATTGGACATTAGAATTCAAGCTAGATATTTTGGAGGATTATGATCAGTGATACTATGGTTTCATTAAAAGATTGTTTCACAGTTGAATCTGTGAAACAGGCAATTTCATATTGGGTGTGTGAGTGGTGTGACTATCTTGAAGTTTGCTTGAAGCGTCGGCTAGGGAGCCTAGGAACTCTTTTCCCTGGTACCCGGGACAAAACATAACCAAATTTCTAAATGGATCATATCACTACAATGGTTGGGCGGTTGGCTAACCCATGGGATTGGATGGGGTTAGGCTGGACTGATGGATCTCTAAAATGAGACTCAATTCTGTTAAGTTACGATAGTTGAAGTAAATCCCGAATAACCCTTGTTCTATGGAAAAGAATCAACGGCTATACCTCTTGATGAGGAAAAAAGCATTGGACTCTATGATCCAAGTGCAAGTCTTTTCGTTGATCTGACCATATGACTTACGGGTTCGTCGGTTAGATCAGTTTGGTTAGTTAAGGCTCTTGACTACATTAGAATAAAAATATCCTGGAGGAATCGCCTATGTCTGTTGGGTGAGGGAAGTTTCTCCGAGTTCGGTTTTGGAAGAACCGAGGGATTAGTCTCTTTTCTGGATATCCGTGGGCAAGGCCTCGAGTGAGAGACTCTGCCCTGCGCAAGAAGTGCTACTTCCGCTGCTAGCACCCCGGAATTCGTTGCTGCGCGGAGGGGACAGGGATCTTTCAGGAGCATTGTGTGGCTAATGACTTGACAATCCACATCATGTCATCGGAGCATCTCCGGTCTAAATCAATTAATGTAGCTAAAAGAGGGAAGATTAAAAAATTCATCCTCTACCTCATAAGAGCTCTAACAAACCACCGCCACATCCAAACACTGGTGGAGGCCGACTTGGTTTTTGTCCTGATCAATAATGCATTGGTATTTGGCAGCCTTTCAACCTTTCTTCAATCTGATCAGTGTCTTGTTACGGTGGAAGCTTGAGTTGCTGGATGCCTGGTTTTGTGACCTTGTCACAAAATTATGTGAGGTGGCCCTAGATGGTTTCACGACCGTGCTACTCTTGATACCACCTAGCTAAAGGTCAAATCATCCACTTGATCTTGTTTTACCAGGTCATTTTACAAGATATATTCTTAGAGATAAATGCTCTGAGGTAAGTGCACTTGTGGCTTAACCCCATCACTCTTGAGCACCCACAAAAGCCTAGAATTGATTGCACTAACCATTAGAATAGATATCAAGGGCTGTGAATGGATGAAACTTCCCCAACAACATGGCTTGAAAGCTTTGACAAGCTGATGATGGATTCTACCCTCGTAGAGGGGATGATCACGAGCATACAAGAAAACCTTAGGCTAGCACTAAGTGACACCACATCTTTGTGTGGTTCCTTAGACGAAGCGCTCCCATGCTAACTTAACTTCTAGAGGACCCTTAAGCACCTAGACAAATGGATTGCTCAAGGCCCAAGACTGGCAATACAACATTGATAAACAAGTTCTTATGGATTTATCTAGCCAATAACTATATAATATTAATTAGCAAGAAATCTTATTGTTTATTGGTGTCTTCGAAAAAGGTGATGAGAACTTCCCAGAGGTTGCCAATTACCTCATGAGCATAGTACAAAGTGAGCGGCAACGATTGACATGCCTTATGCCTTCTCAAAAAACTACACCAACTAACTCTACCCTATCCCTAGTGGATATGGCACCCCAACTAGTCGAACCAAGCTAAATCCCATTAGACTTTACAAATCAAGAGTCAGAGAACAAGTCTAAACAACCCTCAAAAGTATCTAACTCAAAAAACAAATGCGTCATTGTGCCAAACTCTGTAATGAATCTAGAACCTTAAGAGACACACAATGCCCAAACAGAGCCGTCAGTGCCCATTACTCAAGCAATTCTGATACAACTTGCCTCAGAGGCTCCAAAGAGCTTGAAAAATGTTGCTCCATCTTCTAGAGGATATCTAAGCACATGGACGAATGAGATACTTAAAAGTGTAGATTGGGAATACAACATTGAGACCCAACTACTCAAGGACTTGTCCACACACCAAATATATGAAGTCCTTTGGCAAAAAATTGTGCAAGCTATATCTGGTACCATGAAACGAGTTGAGCATCTTCAAGAGGTTACCAATTGCATTGCTAAGGTAGTTTAGAATGAGCGACACTTGCTTGCAACCGCCTTACCTACAAATGTGTCCAAGACTAGTGGGAACATCACCTCAAAGCCCATCATGTACTACTTCTATCATGCCACCACCAAGCTTTCCAGAAAAATAAGCTCAAAAAATGCCTCCACATGAGGGGGATGGCACACAAGGTGAGAGGCTAAAAATTCTTCTTCTTCTTTACACAACAAAAGAGGCCTACAAAGAAGAAAAAGTGACTAACACACATAATAGAGTATATACAAGCGGTCCATAATGTGAACACGCTAAGAGGAGTGGGTAGGTGTGGACTAGTCGGTGTAGTCCAGCTATAGAATGACGAAGATATGTTGGTGCCAGCTATCAAACCCACTAGTGATGTAAATGTACGGTCATGCAGGCGCCTCGTGAGTGTCAGATTATGTTGAGCTTGACATCTCAATACTCCCCCTCAAGGTCAACTCTAGCTCATGAAATCCAAGCATATCTCCAAATATGTAGAGCTTCTCAGCTCCCAAGGCCTTCGTGTGAAGATGTCAGTGACCTGATCCTGTGTGTTGACGTAGGCTAAGTGGATGTCACCTGCCAAGACTCTCTCCCTGATGAAGTGGTAATGTACCTCAATGTGTTTCGTTCGTGCATGGAAAACTGGGTTCTTGGCCAACTATATACTGCTAAGATTGTCACAATATATGATAACCTTTCTCTCCACATAGCTACCTCACATGCTGCCACCGTAACTCCTCTGTACTCTGCCTCTATAATAGACAAGGCAACTGTGGACTGCTTCTTGCTGCTCCATGTCATAGCTCCACTCCCCAATGAAAACATAAATCCACGGGAAGATCTCTTGTCTAATATGCTACCTACCCAATCTGCATCTGTGTACCCATATAGCTCCAGTGGTACACCTACTGCATAAAAAAATGCATAATCAATAGTGGCCCTCAAATATTGAAGTGTGCGTCGCACACTGTGTCAAGGTGTGGTTTACGCGGAACCCGCATAAATTGGCTCTCTAAGCCAATAGTGTAACTCAAATCTGGTCTACTGATCATGACATAGATCAAACTCCCCACAATATTCCTGTACATAGTGGGATCCTCCAACACAGAACCTACATCTACACTAAGCTTGCCATTTTGATCTAATGGCACTGAGATTGACTTAGAATCAACCATCCCATACTTGGACAACATGTCAAGGTGTGGTTTACGCGAAACTCGCATAAATTGGCTCTCTAAGCCAATAGTGTAACTCAAATCTGGTCTACTGATCATGACATAGATCAAACTCCCCACAATATTCCTGTACATAGTGGGATCCTCCAACACAAAACCTGCATCTGCACTAAGCTTGCCATTTTGATCTAATGGCACTGAGATTGACTTACAATCAACCATCCCATACTTGGACAACATGTCCAATACATGCTGTCTCTGGCGGCAGCCAAATACCATCAGGTTTGTGAATGACCTCAATTCCCAAAAAGTAGAACAGATCTCCCAAATCCTTTATCTCAAACTTTCTTTTGAGAAGTCTTTTCACATGCTCAATCTCATCCAAATTGTCACCCCTAACAATAAGATCATCTATAGAGATGGTGATGATCACAATACCTTTATCACTCTTGCACACATAAAAAGAGTGATTTGCATCTGGCATATGAAAACCAATAGTGACAAGATACTTTGCAATCTTGTCATGCCATGCTCACGGAGCTTACTTCAGTCCATACAAATACGAAGCTTACATACATACTCCGGGTGACCTGTATCCTTAAAACCAGGTGACGTGATCCATACAAAGCCTTACGAAGCTTACATACATACTCTGGGTGACCTGTATCCTTAAAACTAGGTGGCTAATCCATATACACTTCTTCTTGCAAGTCGCCATGCAAGAACACATTTTTTATATCCATCTGATGTAAAAACTAGCCTTTAGTTGTAGCCACGGCATATACTAACATGCAGACGCTCGTGAAACCTCGTTGCAATCGGAGGAGGTGAAGCGGCAGGTGCCGGTGATGCTGCCCGGGAGGAGGAAGCCTGCTCTGATACCAATTATTGGAATTAGGGTTGCAGGAATGCACACACAACTTCAAGAAGATGAGGAAGCTTGAGCACAACACAGTAGTGTATTATGAGTGCCAAAAATGAAAGATAACAACACAGCTCTCACAGTTTCCATCTTTGCAACCGGGGCAAAGGTCTCCTCATAATCAATCCCATGTGTCTGCGCATATCCTTTGGCTACCAATCTAGCCTTGTATCTGCTTATGCTACCATCACTGTTATGTTTCACCTTATACACCCACTTATAACCAATAGCTTTCTTGCCTTCAGGCAATGGCACCAAATCCCAAGTCTCATTTCCATACAATGCATCCATCTCCTCATCCATAGCTTTCTCCCAACACACATTTCCGATAGCCTCATCAAAACATGTGGGTTCTACAACCTCCACAACTTTTTTCATATAAGCATAATGATGTGCCACATAACCATCATAAGTCAACCTCTGCACAGGGTTTTTGACTCTTCTAGATCTTCGTAACTTTGCATTCATGGCTTCCATAGACTTCTTCACACCAGGTTTCCTCATTTTTGGAATCCCAAGCTCCTCATCAAGGCTCATCTCCGAGCCATTAGACTCTCCATCAACAAGAAAATGCCTTGCATAAATATTAGGTATACGAAGGGGCTCAACCACTTTCTCTTTGCCTTTATGTGATGTACCAACTACATTTTCAGGATTGGTATTATGACGCAACCTGCCACTCCATGGTCTATCAACAACAGAACCACTAGATGAGGACTCTCGCAGTCCACTCAATGACTATGACTGACTTGCATTCTGTGCAACCACATTTTCACTTACATCAACCTCAACAACATCTTTTCAGCAGCATACCAGCTACTCATCTCATCAAATGCAACATCCGTGCTTACCCTCAACTAAAGTGTAGTAGGATTATAGCATCTATATCCCTTTTGCTCAAGGGAATACCCAATAAACACACATGTTTCTGACTTTGGATCAAGCTTAGTAGGCAACTCATTTGGCACATGCACAGATTCAATACATCCAAAAACTTTCAAGTGAGACAAATCAGGTTTCTTGCTAGTAAACTTCTCCTCTGGTGTTACATCATGTATGGCTGAAGTAGGAGTCCTGTTCATGATATAAACTGCTATAGACACAGCCTCAGCCCCATACCTATGTGACATATTCTTCTTTGCAAATCAATGCCCGTACTATCTTTGCAATGTGCCTGGTTTTCTGCTCAGCAACTCCATTTTGTTTGCGGAGTGTATCTACATGTAAATTATCTCTGAATGCCATTCTTTCGCGTGCAAAAATTAAGAGAACTCATTAGAGAAGTATTTTACCCCTCCATCTGACCTTGGGCACTTCACATGCTTTCCTGTCCGTTTTTTAGCCATCACTTTGAAATTTTGAAAATGAGTCAAAACTTAACTCTTCTCCTTCATGAAACACACCCACACTTTCCTCATGTGGTCATCAATGAATGTTATGTAGTACGTGCAGCCACCCATAGACATAGTATTCGCAGGACCCCATACATCTGAATGCACAACATCTAATATATTCCTGCTCAATTCTGTCATGTGGAAATACATGCTTTGTTTGCTTTCCAAATTGACATGCACATACTTTCTGCATACCTTCAACCTTAAACTTAGGTAGCCCTGTCATAATTTCTTTAGTTTGCATAGACTTCATTCTTTGCACATTTACATGCTCAATTCTCTTATGCCAAATGTCTAAATCTGCAACAACTCTTGAACCATTGCAAACATTGCAGCACTCACTTCAGGCATATTTACATTTAATATAAACATTCTGCCCACTCTGTTACCTTTTGCAACCAACCTGCACTTATCTTTAAAGTCTTATATATAACAACCACCATCATGGACCTGCAAACCCTGCTGAATCATCTGGCCAACAGAAACCAGATTCTTTGTAATATTTGAAACATGAAGTACATCTGCAAGGTACTTCACCTTACCATCCTGCATAGACAATGACACATCTCTAACATGGGCAAGTGGATGAGCAGTGTCATCCCCTGCTTCAACAAAACCTAGTCTTTCAAGACTCTTCATTTCCTTGAACCACTCACCATGACTTGTCATGTGGTTCGAAGCACCTGAATCAACATACCATACATCATCCTTACATGCTGCTACATCATTTCCAGACACAGCATTAGCCACATGTTGCATAACAAATGTGAGACCCCGCCCTCTCGCGATTCCTCCTCCAGGGCGCTAGCAGCCTCTCGTGGGGAGGATTCCCACTCGGGGCCTCGCCCACACGAATGTCTAGACAAGAGACTAATCCAGCAGTTCCTCCAAAACCGGGACTTGAAAAACTTCCCTTGCCCCTCGGAAAGCATGGGCGATTCCGCTAGGAAAATCATCTAACGGGAGATTTATCTAACAGGTCAAGGCCTTAACTATCCAATCTGATCCAACCGAACCCGTAGGTCACATGGCCAAATCAAGGAGAAGAGACTTGCACTTGGTTCATAGAAATCACCGCTTTTCCCCCCCTTAAGCGAGGCACAGCCGCCCGCTAATTCTTTCCCACTGAACAAGAATCTTCTAGGGACTTATTCTAACTAGCATAACTTGACGTATCTGACTGTATCGCAGGAATCCACCAATCCAGCCTCAGCCCATGGGTTAGCCAACCACCCAACCATTGTATTGGTGGGATCCCTTTATATAAAAATTTGGTTATGTTTTGTCCCGGGTACCAAGGAAAAGAGTTCCGAGGCCCCCTAGCCGGCGCTTCAAGCAAAATTTAAGGTAGTCACACCACTTACACACCTAATATGAAATTGCCTTTTTCACAGATTTGGCTATCTTTAAAGTAATCTTTTAATGAAACCATAGTATTACTGATCATAATCCTCCAAAATATCCAGTCCATTGTTTTATAAAAATATCATCCGGACTCTCTGTTGAAGACCAACTAGTCAACCAACGAGATCCAATCTTAAATTCTAGTTCACATAGATAATTCCTTTCCAGTCCATCCATATCTTCCTTCTTCACTCAGGGACCGCTTCGTCGGTCCTCGCCCACGAAAGCGCACTATTTTAACCATACCGAGGCTGGTCAAGACCTCGACAGGCTTTGCCCGTCACTCGCGAGCGACATCCTTTGACGACTCCCCGTCAGCTGTTTCAAAACGAATCTCTCCTTAGTTAAATCATAAGCCAAATACTTTCTCCAACATTCTAGCGCGTAAACAGTCCTTTTCAAAAACAGAGTTTCTATGCAAGTAAGAATTTCCTGTTGACTTTGATTACTCAAAACCCTTTTTCTCACAATCCAGATTTTCTTAATAAAAATCTCGAATCTCGTATCA